>NW_026068136.1:0-3378 GCF_014885135.2 Alexandromys fortis | reverse complement strand
TTTGGTTTGGGGGTTTTCTTTTAAATTTGGTTTTGATTTAGGGGGAAGTTGCAAGGACAGAGGGTAGATTCAAGGATATGAAAAGATAAGTGGGATTTTAATGTATGATGTGACATTCAAAAAACAATAAAAGAGTCCACATAAATGGCTTTATGATGGAATTTATAAAGTTGGAAAAACAAACACAAACCAAATCCAGACTCAGTCAACAGCAAAAAATAATAATAAAAACTAGAACATTAATGAATGAAACAGAAACAACAGCAAAACAATCACGAAAAATCAATGATTTTTAAAGCTTGTCGTGGATTGTTTTTTTTTTTTTTTGACAATATAAACAAGATTGACGGACCCTTGACCCAACTAGCAAAAAGAAAGAGGGGACCCAAATTAACAGAATCAGAAATTAACAGGGGAATATTCAGTAGATACCAAAGAAATCCAGAGTACACTAAGGAAAAATCTTATACTCCCTTAAGCAAGAAGCCTAAAAGAAGTGGATGAATTTAGAGATTTAGTCAGAGCGTTAAAATTAAACAAAGAAGAAATAAACATTTCTAACAGACCTATAACAAAGGACGATATTGAATATAATAAGAAGTTTTGCAGCTTAAATAAATCCAGGGACAGATGGCTTCACAAGTTAATTGTACCAGACTTTCAAAGAGGTTCTGTAGCCAAAATTTCTTAAACTTTCAAAAATTAAAAACAGAAGAACTCAAGCTAATATTACTCCAATACCTAATACATAACACACACACACTCACACACACTCACTCTATAGACCAATATTGCTGATGAACAGAGACTAAAACGCACCCAATAAAACAGTTACAAACAATATAGACACATCAAAAAGACTATACAGCATGACAAAGTTGGCTTTATCTTTGAAATGCATGAATGTTCAACATACACAAGTTAATAAATATAAAAAATCACATAAATGTGTTTGAAGACTGAAAAACACATGAATATTTCAATATTTAAATAAAAAGACTGATAAAAAAACAACCAACATTCCTTCATGATGAATGTCCTATAGAATGTAAAGATAGAGAGGACATCCCTCAACATAGTGAAAGCTCATGGGAGAACCCACAGTAAACATCACCCTCAATGGATAAAAGCTGAAAACAACCTTACTGAAGTAAGGAATGAGACAGGAATATCTACTGTCCCCACTCATTTTCAATAATTTCTCAAAAGATAAGGGAAGAGAAGGAAATTAAAGGTATACAAATAATGAAATAAGCAGTCAAACAATCCCTATTTGAACACAAGATGGATAGTATACAGTAGATATTCCCAAAATTCTTACAGAAAACCCCTTGAGATAAAGGCAGTATGTAGCAGGACAGAACAAACTTTCAAAGATATATAAAAAAAAGTGTCCTAAAATTCACAAGAAACCAAAAAGGACCCTAGATAACCAAAGTAATACTGAACAAAAAGAATAATGCTGAGGAACTACAATTCCAGATCTTAAATATGTGAAAAACTGTAGTAATAAAAACAATGTGGTACTGGTAAAAAAAAAACATTTTTTTTTGTCCAATTGAACAAATGTATGATGCAAATAGAGGTAAAGGGAATGTCAGACACTTACTATTTGACAATGCTACAAAAAAATATAAGCTGGTAAAAGAAAGTATCTACTAAAGACACAAAATGATCCCACACCAGTTAAGAGTTATGGATATTTATTTGAGGGAAAAAACTTACAAATTGCCATCCCAAAAAACAATCCTCTTGTCACAAACAGGAAACAAAGAGTCTAGCAACCAGAATGGGGGCTGGAAGCAAGAGAGAGCATGCCCAGTTCCCACTGCATTTTAAAGTATAATAGACCACACCCCAATGGGCTGGTATATTGGCTGAAGGAGCAGAAGGAGCACCCACAGCAGTCTACAACAAATGCTGCTCATTAAAAACGTAAAACTAGATCTTTATCTTTCACCTTGCACAAAAACTCATGTTCAATAAATCAAAGAACTACCCATGAAACCCAAATCATTCAAGCTGCTAGAAGAAAGCATAGGCAGTACCCCACATGATATAAATGTAAGAGAGTCCTGGACAGGACATCTTTTGCCAAGAATTAAGGCCAAGAATTGATAAGTGGAATTTAAAGAAACAAAAAACATTCTCCACAGCAAATGAATCAATAAAAAATATAAGCCAAAAAAGGGAAATGATCTTTTCTAGCTAGATATCTGTCAGAGGATGTATATCTAGAATATATAATAAACTTTAAAAAAGCAATAAAAAGAGAAAGGGCTGGAGAGATATCTTAGAGATTAAGGGCACTGCTGCTCTTCCAGAGGTCCTGAGTTCACTTCCCCAGCAACCACATGGTGACTCATAACCATCTATTGTGGGATCTGTTGCCCTCTTCTGGCCTGCAGGTATACATGCAGGCAGAGTACTGTATCCATAATAAATAAATATAAAACATAAAAGAACAAATAATTCATTGCTTTTCTAATGGGCCTTGCACGTAAACAGAGAACTATCCAAAGAAAAAAATAGTGGCTAAGCAATACCTCGCAAAATATTTATTATCTTTAGGATCTAGGAAAATGAAAATCAGAACAACTTTCAGATTGTATTTTACCATAGACAGAATGACAAATATTAATAAAACAACCAGCAAATAATTAATGGGATTCAGGGAAACTGAACACTTGTTCAGTATTGATCAGTGTGATGGTCTGAATAAGAATGGCCCCCATAGGGCCATTGAGTGCTTAGTCCTCAGGTAATCTCAATTCATTTTCCCTGGTCATGCTCACTAATATTTGGCCCCATAATATACTATCTCATATCCCCTTTAAAAGAACTGCATTGTTTAATGTTGAGATGTTGTAATTTTACTAAGATTAGCAAGAAGTCAGTCTATATTTAGATATGGATCTGCATGAAGAGCTCATGAAATAATACCAAATAAACTGCCCTCAGATGCTCCCTATTTCAGTGTGAAACACAATAACAAGGGAAAAAGATAATGGAAGAGATGAATGGATTGACATAGAGAAATAGAAATGAAGGCAGAATGCATGTAAAGGAAGAAGCAGAGCAAGGTAAGAAAAGAATAGTGATGCTAGGTATTTGATTTATGATCTTACAGCCTTATTTTATTCATGGTTTCTGTTTGATGGTAGTTTCCCTAAACCATAAGTGGATCTTAAAGTCCAAATTATATAAAGAGAATCAAATAAAAATGAAGGGAAGCATTCCTTTCAAATGGTAGATAAATTTCTATACCAAGTTATTAATTTTGTAACTTTGAAGTTTATACTGAAGAAGCAGTACTCACAAATGATCCCCAAAACAACCTACATCTAGTTGGTTGTTGCTCAGGGTCTATATACTTTC
>NW_026068135.1:1631081-1679247 GCF_014885135.2 Alexandromys fortis | reverse complement strand
GCCACATGGCCCGCCACCACCATTTGGGACCTACAGCATTTCTGCTGCCTACTGCCACGGGGATCTTGCAGCATTTTTTAAAAAAGAACAACATTGTGGCTTTTCCTTCTCTTCTTGAGCTTAAAACCCCTACAGCTCAAAAATTATGGCTTTTTTTTTCCCACACACCATGTAACTGCTGCCATGTTGACTGAGGTCATGTGACCTTACCACCATCTTAACTAAAGTTAGGTGACTTCACTTCCATCTTAACTGAGTAGCTTTTTCATGTAGCATGTGACTGCTGCCATTTTGACTGAGGTCAAGTGACTTCACTGCCATCTTAACTGAGTGACTTTTCTGTACAACATTTGGCTGCTGCCGTTTTGATCGGGGTCAGGTGACTTTGTTGCCACCTTGGCTGCTTCAATTGGTGAGTCTTTCCCTGTTCTGCTAAGGTTGCTTTCTTTTACTGGAATCGTATTTGGACTGATCCTGGGGGTCAGTCCACGTGCGCATTAGCACTGCACACTCCACATACAGTGCATTCGACTGGGGACCCAGGGTCCTCAGTTTCTTTATCTTTTTTTTCATTTCTTCTCTCTCCTTTTTCTCTTGTCATAATCCCTGCTCAGAGCCCCCCCCCCCATCCTCCCTGGTTTCTGGGTCATCCGACCACATCCAGCTAGTCCATAACACTCCACCCGCAGGCAGAGGATGCTCTTCCCCATGGTCTTGGGTGTTTGTGCTGTTTCGTATGTTTTCACGAATTTGGCTCTGGATAGTAACCGGCTCCCCGGCTCTTTTAAATTCCAGCTGGCCTTTTCAATTTCAGCCATGGCATGGTGCAGTTTTTTCAGTTCCAGTCTTTTGCCGCCCACCCCCCCTGCGGCTTATGGTATGGCATAGTGGCTCAGAAACTTAGCAGATCATGCCTTTAGGTCCCTCTTAATTAAGCTTAAAATCCTTACAACTCAAAAATTGTGACTTTTCATACAACATGTGGGTGCTGCCATTTTGACTGGGGTCAGGTGACTTTTTCACCATCTTGGCTGAGAGCCAGGTCAGGTGACCAAGCTCTCCCAGTTTTACTTATGTATACCCTGCCTTTTCCCCCGGTTTTCACTAAAATCCTCTTATTAACTCTGTTACATGTGTTTTGCGCAATGGCATGCCTTTGATAGGGCCCATCAAAAGCATCCACGTTTCCCAATTCCTGTTCACTCTACATATAATTGTTCATTACATCTCATTTCAGACTACAAAATCATAAGTCTCATATTTTAAACAGGTATATACTTTTAAGCCTCTTAAAAATATATTAAACTGTTCTCTACCACTGTCAATTCTGTCATTAACCTTATATTACAAGCAGTTTTTTTCTTCTTTCTGCCTTTTGACGAGTGTAAATCTTACCTGTTAAGAGCCAGTACAGTCAAGCTCAGACCCAACCTTCCAGACGGATCCTATACTGCAGCTATACATAATAAACAGCCCTCAACTGCTCAGAGATCTGGGGAATGTGATATTTAAGTATTTCATTATTAAAAACCTTTTCATAACAAAAAGAGACAGGTTGGCTTCTAGTAGCAGACTCTTATTTCCTCTAAAGAAGACAGAAGACAAATGGGCACACAGAACAACGTCCTTCTGCAGTTTGCTTCTACTGCCGGGAGCTGACCATTGGGGAAAAACTGCCTTTCATCTAAACTAAAGACCTCTAGATGTGGACGGAATCGCTGGAATCGACAGCCTAGCTGCTCAGGTCAAGGTAGGCCTATCTTCCTACAGATTTCTTAGCCCACAGGGTCTTCTGGAGCCTGGCAGGCCTGGTGCTAAATAGCAAAGGTCAAGTGCAACCTTCAGCGACCATGGAGGACCCAAAAGAGTAGCTCTGGATGCCAACCAAGTAAGTTCTCTGTCATTTTTCAATAGGTAACTCAAGTAAACTCTTATCCTTCTCAAGGATCTCTGACAGTTTGATAGCTGAGAGGTTTTGCCAGGTTACCTCACCAAACAAATTTCAAATTTCTCTTATGCTGCCTTCCATAGTATTAAAAATATACTTTTCATTATATAAAAATATACTACGGTCATTATGTGTCTAAAACTTCTGTCTTCACAAACCCAAGGAGTTCTTGTGAGTTCCAGGGAGCCGAATTAAAGAATCCATCTTAAACAGGTCAGATACCCCTCAATTCCCTAGTCCTAAAATTTTTTTTCCTTAATTTAAGTTTGTTCTTTGTTCTGCCAATACCTTAAACAGGATAAGGGACACCAGACATTCCCATGCCACAGACACCGATCGGGAGCAAAGAGACCAGCTATGCCAGGATGTGGCCAGCCCACAGCCTTCTCAGATTCCCAGAACACAGCCTTCTCAGGTTCCTCCCCCCCAAAGACAATGCCTACAAATCAGCAGGAAGCAGTTTTGAGAATTCACTGCCCTAATTCCTTCAAACTGTGGTGTCTAATCTCCTGCTTTTTATTATAAGGAAGACCTGGGAATGTTATGGTTTTGGCCCCTGGTCCCTTTAAGAGACAAGCCACGCCCACTCCCTCCCCCATCCTCTGAGGCAGGCTGATCTCCAGCTTCCAGCCTGAGCTCACTCTCTTTCCCATCTTCCTCTCGGAGAGTCAGCTTCGCTTCTGCCTCTCTCCCCACTTCTCTGCTTCCTGCCTTCTCTGTTATTTTCTCCTTTTCTCCTCCCCCCCTCTCTCCCCTTTCTCCCTTCCCCTTTCATAACCCCCCGAATAAATATTCAACCTCACTCTGCAAGTCATGTCTATCCAGTTCTCTGTCTCTGCCCACCTGCCATGTGTCTCCCTGCCTGGGACCAACCACTGCTCGGGGACCAGCAGCCATCTCTGCCTGGGACTGGCTGTTCCCAGAGCCTGTTGCCTCCTGCCACATGGCCCACCACCACCGCTTGGGCCACCGCTCTGGGACCGGCAGCCTGCTCTTGGGAACCTGCAGCTGCCAGCACCTTGGGACCCATGTGGCTCTGCACAGCTCCTCCAGCATGCCTGGGACACTCCATATTTAAAAAAAACAGCAGAGGTGACTACATGGTATAAGCTAATCAAGGAAACAACACCAGGTCTCCAAGATACTTTGGGTTAGGAGGGATTTTTGTATAACTCTTGTCCTGAAAGCAAAGTCCTAAAAGCAAGGTTTATGAAAGATAGGGTTTAAAAACAATGCTTGTTTTATAAGGTATTAAAGCTGCACCTTCATGAATTTTTTTTTTACCTTCATGAATTTATATACAAGGATATACCTCATGCTGGCAGCCAAACTTGGTAATGTAAGAGTCACCCAGGTAGTATTAGTTTTAGAGGCATTGGGGGGGGGTGGTCACGGAGAGCAGTTGAAACTTAGCATTGTGTGGCAGGGCTGGAGTTCCTGAAGAAAGCTCAGGAGGGGGATCCCAGCAGATTTTTAGATGTCAGTGCCAAAAATAGCCTCCAGAAACAACAGGCACAAGGAAACAGAACTGGCAGGAGCCTAGGAGACAGACAACAGGTGCTTTCAAGGGCTGAGTTGGAGAGGTGAGACAGGCTGGAGAATATGATGTGTGAATCCTGGATACTGAACATCAGATTGTTCGCACTGTTGCCGTTGGTTTTGCCTTGTCTAGATTATCTTTCCTCCTTGCTTCTTCCCTCTTAAAGTAAAAATATGTACTCAGTTTCTGTTCTGACATTGCAGGAGCCCACAACTGGGAGAGTTTGAAACCTCTTAAAGAGAAAATGTTGGAGTTTTAAAAAACTTTAATTTAAAAAAGCAGCATATTTTTTAAGGAACAACTTAAAATCTTTAAATTTATAAGGCTATGGAACATTTAAGCTTATAAAATGTTTTATGATGTCTTTATTAATATGTAATCATAGAAAATAAATAAGAGCTTAAAGAGTTAGGGCCACAGCTATGAGCACTAAACACTAGAAGCTGAGATATTCCTATCTTTTGTTTGTTTTTCAGGTTTTTTGAGACAGGATTTCTCTGTGTAATTTGGAGCCTGTCTTGGAACTTACTCTGTAGACCAGGATGGCCTTGAACTCACAGAGATCCACCTGCCTCTGCCTCCCAAGTGCTGGGATTAAAGGTGTGCGCCATCACTGCCCAGCCAATTCGAGCTGGAGGTGACCCTAAGGTCTCCAAAGAAAAGAAGTGGGTCACAGACCTGAATTGTGGTGTTGCTAACCACTGGACAACACCTGCTGCCAGGGCCTGCATAAATCGTGGACACTGTTGGGTTGACTACCCTTTTCTGCCTCCTCAAAGTGAGGTCAGTTTTCCCAGGTCCCCCATCCACAGGAAAATCTATCTCTTAGACCTTCGAGGTCTGGCAGCCAAAGGCCTCTGCTGTCCTGTGCAGCAACTGGAGATATAATGTCCTACATCGTAGCCAAAAACCTATGACCTCTGCCCCTCAGAGAAGCCATCAAGACCACAGGAGCCTATAAAGTCATTGCCCAGGTGGCTGATAAGCCTCTGTCATTTTAATCAATACAGAGGCCATTTGGTCTCTACTTTCTGCTCTGATTTATTCTTCTCAGATCTCTGATGGTGTTGATGGCTAACTGTGGCTTTGTCAGATTGGCAGCAGCAGGCACCTAACTCCTTCCCCAAAGCTGCAGCTACCTTGTTATTTCATTTCATATGTAAAAATCAGGTCTCCCTTTTTCTAGAGCTTCTAGGTCTGCTGTTGAGAAAGGCGGACTGGTTTGCCTCGCTAACAGGCTTCATATTAAAGGATAACGGGCTTCAGATGGAACTTTCTGCTATTGCTTTCTTTGAAAGAACTTTGTTGAAATAGGAGCGGTGGCAGGGCTGCGTCCCCAGCACCCGGCGCCCGCATGGCTAGCTTATGCCCGAAATAATTACACGGAAACTGTATTCTTTCAAACACTGCCTGGCCCGGCTAGTTCCAGCTTCTTATTGGCTAGCTCTTACATATTGTTCTAACCCATTTCTAATATTCTGTGTAGCCCATGAGCTGGCTTACCAGGGAGGATCTTAACCTGCGTCTGTCTGGAGTGGGAGAATCATGGCGACTCCTCGACTCAGCTTCTTTTTCCCAGCATTCTCCTCTGTCTACTCCGCCTACCTAATTTTCTGTCCTATGAGGGCCGAGGCAGTTTCTTTATTATTAACCAATGAAATCAACAGATAAGATACAAGACCCACCTCCATCAGAACTTGCTTTGCAATGACTGCTCTCAGTAATCATCCACTTGTGTCTAGTGATAAATAATTGGATTTTAAACGTTTAGAGTTTATATAAATTGTAAAGGCCTAAAAAGGTTTAAGATATATAAATGCGAGTTGCAATCATCTGAGGATGGGAACGCTTAAGAAAATGACTTAGGGTGTATAAATACAAGTTATAAAGGTGTACGAAAATGATCAAGAATGAAAAATGTTTTGGATGGCTTTCCCCCTAAGCTATTGTTATACTAAGATTTCACAACTTCCGAGTTGGAACATTGATCAGTGGGTTCTGATAAGCTAGTAAAGCACTGTTGTCAGTCACAAGCTCACAATTTTAAATTCCTTTGGTTGTCATCTGAGTATATGCTTCAAGGTGCTTTTTATTGAGCTAAAAACAGTTTTGTCTAATCCATATATCCAGCCTTCTGGACAGAGGGAAGAATGTTCATACTTTTCAACCTAAAGTCTTATCTTTTGCTATGACTTAAAGGTGTGGGTCTACTCCAGGCTTTTTCTACAGTGTGGATTTCAGTACAGATTACGGGGGTAATGTTAAATTTCTACAACTTTTATCTCTTTTGGTAGACTTAAAAATTCATGTAAGCTTCAGGGAGTCAAGGGAGTTGTAAGACTTGAATCCACCTCTCACAGGTCAAAAGGACTCCAGATAAGGATTCTTGTCAATCAACAGTCTTAAGTTTCCCCACCTGCCTATTCCTGAGGGCAGACTCTCTCATCTCTGGTCTTGGGAATCCTCCCCTCTCCCAGCTACCATGACCATAGGCCTGGAAGTTCCAAATGTAAGATTTTCCTTTCAGTTCCTAAACTGTAACTTTTGTCCCTATTCTAGATCTGTTCTGTCAGCTTCCTTTCAGCTGGTACATGGCATCCAGAAACCAGTAGCAGCTTACAAACTGCTCCAAAGGTGATCTAGGTCGTTCCAGTTCCGGGCAGTCCTACAAATCCAGACAGCCCTAGTCTTGCTGAAAGTTGATTGGAACCAGATCTGTCAACAGGTAGATTCATTAGCTGAAATAGTTCTATAATATGATAGGACACTCGACCTACTCCGTGTAAAAGAGGAGGTTATTGTGTGGCTTTAAGAGAAGACTGTAATTAGAGATAATTCAGCCATACTCATAAAAAGGCGGTGGCGGAGGGGTGGAGGTGGGGAACTGAGATGAAATACATGACTGATTCGCAATCTCATTTTTGGTCTCTTCCTAGATAGTGACTCTGATGCTAACTACCGTTGGCTCTTACAATGTTAATACCTTAACGAAATACGTAAATTTCTGTCTGGGTGCCATTCATTAGATTGATAGTCATTAGATCCCAGTGTAAACAGGTACCCACCACAGAGTCAAAGATTTGATTCAGGATACAGCTCAAAGGGGGAACGGCTAACATTATGTTTTAACTTTAAATTACCGTGCTTAAGAGATCTATAAAAGAAAAATACTAACCTGTGTTGGACTCTAGCATCCAAACACGAGGAGGAGTCGCCCCCAGAGACCACCTCACACACCATAGCTGATGCAAAAGCATGAGGATTTTATTAATTCTGTCATGACAGGGTCCCTCAGCATTTGGGAAGCCGAGAGACCTCTTTTTTAAAAGTCTACTTTTAAAGGAGAAGGCCACAGAAGCAAGAGGGGTTCTTTGACTATTATGATTGGCTTATTCGAAAGGGCTACTACCAATAATTGGCTGGAGAGCTGTTGCCAGATCAGATGAGGTAAGAGGTCATTTTGACCCCGTTTCCCAGGGGACCGAACCAAAACATACGTATATGGGTAATTGTTCAGAAACTGAGTACATGCTAGTGTAGCTGTTAGGTTGTTGGTTCCCAGGGGAGGAGGGGAAGCACTATGGCACAGAGGCTGAGAGGATTCAGAATTGTCAGAAATGGCTTCAGGATTGTCTTAAAGTCTTACACCTGTAAGTTCCACTTTCCCAGACACAGATGACTTCCTGAAATGCTGGGGGCTGTTGTTCATGTAAGATAAGAAGCTACATGTTTTTGCCTCTGTAAACAAGCTTGGTTGCCCCAGTGCCACGGGATGGGTGCTTAATCACATGTAGGTAGGAGGTATGAAGGCAGGAAGTACGTCAGGATGTATGCTTGCCTTTGATTGGACACTGGTGGGAAGTAAGTAGCCTTGTGGGTTTTGTCTTTTATAAACTTCTGACTAGTGTAATTTAGGGCTGTATTCTGAGCATCGGTCTTGGGTATGGACCTGGCCAGTGTCCATAGTCGTGGCCAGTAGTTAATAAAGCTTGTTTCAGATTTGGCTCAACAATTGTAGTAGTTGCAATAGCGGTCTTTTTTTTTTTTCCCAGTGACCTCTCAACTTTTATTGATCCCGCAGTCCCCAGGGGTAGCCTCCTTCTCAGCCTCAGTGTCCCGGACACCACTTTGCCATTCACGACCTTGGGTGGTTGTCCTCTGGACAGTTGCATGGAGTTACTGTCTCAGCGGGAGCATCGCTGAGACTGAAGTTTGCCCCATCTTCCAGCAAGCAGCGGTAGGTGGCCATCTCAGACTCAAGCTTGACCTTGATGTTCAGCAGGGCTTCACATTCCTGGATCTGGTGCTGCCCCTCTGCCTGGGTTTGTGCCAGCTCTGACTCCAGGTACAGAAGGACCCCACTGAGCTGCTCCATCTGCATGTCATATCCGGCCTCCATGCCCCTAAGGCTGTTCTCCAAGCTGATATTGTGATTTTTCATGGCATCTAGGTCAATCTCCAAGGCCTGGAGGGTGTGCCTCAGGTCCGTGAGTGTGGTCTCAGCATCTCTGATTTTGGCAGACTGGGTAGTGACTACCGTGGTGCTCTCCTCAATCTTCTGGGACCAGTACTTGTCTAGTTCCTCACAGTTCTTCTGAGCCAGCTCCTTATTCTGGGCCTGGATATCAGCCATGATCTTGCTGAGGTCCTGAGATTTGGGGGCATCCACTTAAACAGTTAATCCAGAACTGGCAGTCTGGGCTTCTAGTCCTTTTATTCCCTCCTCACGGTTCTTCTTCATGAACCTTCTTTAGTTCCTCCTAGAGGGCTTCGATTTCTGTCTCCAGCTGCAGCCTCGTGATGTTGGTGTCATCCACCACCTTTGTGTCCATGGATGTCGCTCTCCACAGACTGGCGCATATCCAGTTCTGTCTCGTACTTGACTCTGAAGTCATTGGCAGCAATATGGGCATTGTCTATCTGCAGGACGATGCAGACATTGTCCACAGAATTGGCAAAGATCTGAGCCCTCAGGTCCTTGATGGTCTTGAGATAGTGGCCCCAGTCTCTGACACCCTGGGACCCCTTCTTCTCCAGATGTTCCCGGTTTTGCTCTCCAGTCTCCAGTTCTCGGTCTCCAGGCTCTGCACCCTGTCCAGGTAGCTGTCCAGGCGGTCGTCCAGGTCTTGCAAGGTCTCCTCAGTCTGGATGCCACCTTTTCCAACCAGGCCTGCAGACCACATGAAGCCACCCTAGATGCTTGAGGAAATCCGGGAACCAGAGCCCCTCAGCACCTGCATAGACGCTGGCCACACTGCTGGCAGGCTGGACCTGCTGGCTGGGCGTCCGCACAGATTCCAGGGACTGGTAGGTAGTTGGCGGAAAACGTGGTGGAGCGGGTGGTGAAGCTCATGTTGTCTGGAGAGGAGAGCGAATCGAGGGACCGGGACAGGAGTTCCGAGGGTTAGGTTCCGGGTTAGAGGGGTTAGAGGGAAGGTGGCAGCCCTTGAGCTGTTATATCGCTGAGAGAAGCGTGGGACTAACAGTTGACTATGAGACTTTAGTCTGCCTCCCAGGTCCCAGCACCTAAGAGTAGTAAACAACAGATAAGACAAAAAAGAATAAGCCCAAACAACACAAAATGAGACCAAAATCCCATTGAGGTCCTTTTGTGTTGGTCATCTACGGCTGGGCATGGGGTCTGCCTTTAAGTGTATGTAGCTAATATAGCCAGTGAGACTCCATTTGACAAAACTATTTTTTTTTCCTTTGCAAATGGGTGAAAATTGCTGGTAGCTTCTTGGTTAGGAGTGGTAAACCGTGTGGGACCTCATCTGGCTTGAACCTGCACGGGCCTTGCGTGTGCTGCTACATTTTCCATGGCTTCATCAGTCCAGTTGTGCCTGGAAGACACTGTTTCCTTGGTGTTTTAAAGGAGAGCATCATTGTGGGGGAAATAAAGGAGTTTTTTAGGTGGATTTTAGAAGGGAAGATTTGTTATTTTTTTCCTTAAGGGTGGAATATTCAGGCAGGAGAAGTCACCCAGGTAGATCTGAAAGTTAGCATCTCTGTCAAGTCTCAGGTGTTGATTGTGCTCTGATGCTGTTACTGGATGAGAGATCACCAATCTCCAGGCTGGGTGCCAGTCACAGGGGAGCCCCTCCAGGGCAAGTGGTCTGTTCCTGAGTGGACCCCGAGTTATTCTAGGAGTCTATTCACATGCTTGCATGTTCTGTGCAGCATTATCAGTTGTCTTCTCCTTAGCACAGTGGTAGAAAAGGGGAAGCGGGGAGGGGTGCTAATAATCTCTTGCTGGAGACCCATTGCTTGCTAAGTCAGCAGCTTTGCGAAGCTAAATATATATCAGTGAGTATTTTAGGAAATTGAGAAAATGGGAAATTTTCAAAGGTGATGGTCTAGACACAATGTTATTAAGATTTATTTTAAAAATCTGCTGGCTGTTTGTTATATTGCAACTTTTCTTTGAAAAAAAAACCCACAAACTATTATTCCAAAATCTAACAGTTCTCAGAAACAAGAGGTCTAGAACCATTCTGCCTCCTAGAACATTATTTGTTTTTTTAAAAAATGCCATGTTTGTTTTTCTTGGCTATTCCTGGGAAGGAAGGGCCAATTTTAAAATACCTTCCTCTAGTTAAAAGGTCTGAAGGTCTCTAGGTCTGAAGAGATGGATCACCAGTTAAGAGCACTGTTTGCTCTTCCAGAGGACCCAGGTTCAGTTCCCAGAACATGTGTGCAAAACTCTGGCATCTCCAGGTACCAGGCATGCACGTAGGCAAAACACCCATACACTTCAAGTAAAAACCAATGAGTCTTTTTAAAATGATGCTTTCAAAGGTGAACGTGGTCATGGCACACACTTGTAAACCCAGCACTGAGAAGGCTGAGGCAGGAGAAACTTGGATCTGAGCAACATATCGAGTTCCAGGCCAGCCTAGAATATATAATGAGACATTGTCTAAAAATAAATAAAAAGAAAGAAAAGAAAAATCCCACATGATCACAAAACGATGCTATTAGATATTCACTTAATATGCAGTTGTAAAATAATACCTTCTTTATTATATCAACGATGAGCTCAGAGGCACCAAGAACTAGTTTCTTTTCTGTCCTCAAAGAAGAGGGAATTATGGCACCTCTATCTGAGCACAGCTGGAAATTATAGGCTTGTCAAAAACCGTTATTAAGTCTTCTAAAGAACTAGCAATATTCTTCTAGTTGCCATATGTTTTTCTTTGTTTTGTTTTTGAAGCAAAGCAAAGCCATAAATATAGTCATAAGAAATGAATCTTGGCCTTCTGTTTAAATTCTCACAGTGACTTCAATATGGTAGCCAGTCATCAAGGTGACGAGGGGACTGAGTACGGAAGGAGGGAAGGTCTGCGTGGCAATCGATATCATGCATGGCCCCCAGATACCATGCCCAGTACCTAGGACCACACTCTAAGCTCAGCATCATCTTGGATGAAGTTAGCTTCTTGGGCACTGCCTCCCATTTGCTGCTACAACTTGTCTGTGGAGGATGGAGTCAGTGGTTGAGAAGTAAGTATAACCATGTGAATGCCACATGAGCGTCTTTTTAGATAAGTCCTCTGTTCTCGGACTACATCTCCAATCAAATTTGTCCTTTTACTCATTATTTATATTGCTTTTCTCAGCCATTATTCCTCTTAAAACTGTCTTCAAAAGAGACCAATCAGTCTTGTACCTTCATCTGGCCAAAGAGAGCTCAGATCTGTTTCCTTTGGTTATGAGCCTCCTTTCTTCTGAAACAGGGATGAAAGGGACCACGGTGGGAAACGGGGAAGGAAGCTGCCATCCAGGAGTTTGCTTGAAGCCTCTCATTACCTGTAACACAATTAACATTTCCTTAAGGTTTCTCTCCCTTCCCAGATATAAACCTACACCTTTCTAGTCATCTCTCCAGAAATCCCACAGACAGTAAGAGACATGTCCTAAACCCCTTGTGCAATCATAATGGTTCCTGGTTTGCCCTTACTAGAGTATAATCCCTTTCAAGGCAACTCTCGAAATGTCCTGTATGTATAATCACACGGACCCAAAGCAGAGAGAAAAGACAGAAAGTTCTTTAACAACACTGACATATAACTTGAGAAGTGCCAAAATGGCACATGGAGCTCGTGCTAAGACGCTTAACTGCACTCTCCACCGAGAAGCACACGCTCATATTTAGGTATGTTGTAATCTCTCTCGAAGCGTCTTAACTGCCATGCTGAAGTCCTAAGTTTGAAATGGGTTGGGAAGATGGCTCAGTCAGTAAAATGCTTCCCATGAATGCATGAAGAGCTGAGTTCAGTCCCTCAGCACTCACATGGAAAAGAAAAAACACCCAGGCATGAAGCTAGCCCAGTCTACCTCAATCAGCAAGCTCCAGGCTCAGCGACAGACCCCATCTCAAATATTAAAGCAGAAAGCGACTCAAGAAACACCTAACATCAGTTTCTGGCCTCTATGTGCGCATGTGCATGCAGGTGCACACACACACACACACACACACACACACACACACACACACCTGTCGGGATGTTTTGTTTTTGATTTTTGTTTTTTCGAGACAGGGCTTCTCTGTAGCTTTGGTTCCTGTCCTGGAACTAGCTCTTGTAGACCAGTCTGGCCTTGAACTCACAGAGATCCGCCTGCCTCTGCCTCCCGAGTGCTGGGATTAAAGGGGTGCACCACCACCGCCCGGCACCACACAAATATCTTTAAATACAGCAAACACTTCTTTGAGAAACCCACACCCACGCACTCAGCTGTGCTCTAGTCTTTCTCCCAAATCATGTCTATTTTAATGAATTCCAGCTCTCTTTTACACTTAGTTGTCCAAGAATGTTTTTTCTGTCCCAAAGCCAAGGATCCAGTCTCATCTGAGCAGAAGTCCCTAGAAAATTAAGTGGACTCTTCAGGCTGCTGAGCGTAGCAGTATGGAGCTGTGTCTCTCTGTCCCTGTAGCTGATGACAAACCCTCCGTTCTCCCTTTCTCCTTGCCCCCCCCTTCCTTTCTCCTTCTCCTTGTCCTCCTTGTATGACTTCTCGTCTCACTGTATAGATTATATTCGCCTCAGACTCCCAGTGATACTTGTTCTTCTGCTTCCTTGGCGCTGCGATTGCAGGTGGGCACCACCATGCTAACCAGAGACCTTTTCAGCCGAACCTCCCAGGAGACAGGTCAGTGTCGCTCATTCTGTCTAACTATGGTAGCCAGATTTAGCAAAGAGCAATAGAAGTTGCTCACGACATGTGAATTCCAGACAATTTTTCTCAGCACATATTAAGTATACAAAATAACAGTGTTTATTATGACATTGTCGTACATGTATGCAGCATTCTTTGATGCAAGCAGTATAACTCTGACCAACGTGTGGCTCTCAAATTTAAATTACTTAAGATTTGTGAGATTTTAAACGCATTTCTTCAATTCTGATAGACATACTATTACATGCTTCTTGTGGCCAGTGGTTCACTTATCGGGTGGCACAGGTTGATGATGCTGCTTATAAAATATTTTCATCATTACAAAAAGTTCCATCGGGCAGTGCTCCTTAGAACATACGAGGAAAGTGTTCCTGGAGCCAGAGACCCAGGTACACAGTCAAAACTATCAGGCTTTTAAGAAGCCATCCCTTCACCCTTCACAAAAAATATGAGACCCCAAAGCCTACAAGTGTGGTGGTGTCCATGTGTAATTGTGGTATTTCAGTGGTGGAGATGGGAGGACTAAAGTTTAATACCAGCCTGCACTACATAGCAAGACACTGGACATGTAGCTCAGTAGTATAGCACTTGCTTAACGAATCCCCGGTGCTTAACTAGTACCCAAGATAGATGATAGATAGATAGATAGATAGATAGATAGATAGATAGATAGATAGATAGATAGAGTCATGGCTGGAAGGATGGATGGATAGAGATAGATAGATAGATAGATAGATAGATAGATAGATAGATAGATAGATGCAGGGATGGCTGGAGGGATGGATGGATGGATAGATAAAATAAATGATTCATGGGATCCCTGAAGACCACAAGAGAAATCCAGTCCTGTACCAACTCATGAGGCAAATTGATCAGTATCCTGCAGAACTATCTGTTCAATTCATCAGCGTTTCTCTTGAGAGACATTCTTCTGGTTTGCATGTAGCTTTGTCCATAATGGACAGTTTCTAAGGGAACACAGGATTTTACCCTCACAATAACTCTGGGTCTTAGCAAGTCCATGAAAAAAAAAGAATAAGAATGTGAAATTTATTCCAAAAAAATAATCCATGCTATGATGCAGGTTCTGGCACTCAAGTGTGCATCAGAATTCGTTGAGGGTCTGTGGGTTCTTCACTGTGTCTGACAAGATTTTTCTTTTGCTTTCATATTGGATGAATGTCTTAGGTTCTAGCTGGGTGTGGTAGGGTGTGCTAGCAATTCCAACACTGAGTAGACAGAGAAGCTAGGGTTAAGAGTTCAACTCGAGCTACATAACAAAACCCAGAGAGAGAGAGAGAGAGAGAGAGAGAGAGAGAGAGAGAGAGAGAGAGAGAGAGAGAGAGAGAGAGAGAGAGAGAGAGAGAGANGAGAGAGAGAGAGAGAGAGAGAGAGAGAGAGAGAGAGAGAGAGAGAGACAGAGACAGAGAGAGAGAGACAGAGAGAGAGACAGAGAGAGAGAGACAGAGAGAGAGACAGAGACACAGAGAGAGGCAGAGAGAGAGAGACAGAGAGAGAGGGGACGGAGGAGAGAATTTTAAGTTCTAACATTTTTTCCTCCATCTTTGAAGACATTGCTTCAAAAGTTTAACACTTGGTGCTGGAAAAAAATCGGAACCGTTAGATTCTGGGTAGTCTGGGAATGCCACAGATTTTCATGAGCCTCAGCAGGGTTTCTTAAAATGCAAATTGTTGCACCACAGTTCCAAAGTTTCTGATTCCTCAGGCCTGAGCTGAGTTTCATCCTGTTTCTAGAATACTCAAGTCAATAATGCGGGTCTGGGGAAGCACCCTGGAAAATCTCTACCCCATACCTGCCTCCGCCTAATGATGTTATGAAAATGAAGCTTTTGTTCCTGACAGGTAAACCCCTCCTTCTGTTAGGGCCACTTTGATGAGCGGCATCTGGTCCCCATTTAGATCATTATCACTTTTTTCTCCTGCACACAGCTTTCGCCCATCTGCTGGCTTGCTAATGCACTGACGTGAGACTAGCCAAAGCCAAGTCCAAGGTGACCTTCCCCCTGCTCTCCAGCTGATGGTGCTGTACCCACACTGTGGCCTGGCCAAGCTTGCTGGGTAAATCATTTTAATTCCTTGTTCGTATATAAACAAACAGCGTTAGCAAAAGAGAAGGGAAATAAGACGTTGCTGCAGGTCACCGAGCTAGGAACCAGTCTGTGAGTTCAGAATGTTCAACTCCAGTTTGGGTGTGAAGAGTATTCAGGAGTTCGTTAAGATGTGAAATTCATGATTTTGATAAAATAATCGTGGAACATCATTTAATTCCAACTGTTGTGATGGTTAAAATGAACTGTCAATTTGACAGACTCTCCTCAGAGCTAAACCTCTGGCCATGCCCTTGAGGAAGTTCCTAGATTGGGTTACTTGATGTGGGAAGATGCACCCTAGATGTGGGCAACACCACTCCCTGGCCTGTGGTCCTGGTCGGTTGGGAGAAGGAACTTTTGTGTCTTTCCATTTGCTGACTGTGGATGGACCGCGGCCAGCTTCCTGACACTCCTGCAGCCCTGGCTTCCCCACCATCATGATGACAGTGCCCTCAAAGTGAGCCCAGATCAATTGTCCCTTAAGTCACTTCTGTCAAATGTTTTGTCACAGCAATGAGAAAAGTAACCACTAAATAAATGCCTCCAGATGTTGATGAGGTCTTTGGGGGCCATTCCCTCTGCCACTGGCTTGCTAGCTCACTGGGCCATTGTGCCTGTGGTTGTGGTCTGGACCCCCTTATAGCTTTCAATTATTTTTATTCAGTTGTTAGATTTATTCTCAAGTGGATAACTTGGGAAAGAGAGATGGCATCAATGAGACTGACTTAAAAATAGAATGAGTTACTGAATTGTTCCCTCAAAATGGTCCAGATGACTACAAACCTAGAGTTTTGGATTTTGACCTCAGACTTATAAGCACCTCTTAGTACATCATGAGAGCTCTGGTTCTTCAAAACACATGTTAAAAGGGGAAATTTTTTTTATTCAATTTGGCTTTTTCCTTTATTGGAAATAAAATCATCCAAGCCCACAGTGTGTTATTTCTGGAGAGCATCTGCAAATAGCAGCCAGAAAGTGCTCATGTCTCCTTTTTTAGAAACAAAACATGGAAATTATAATAATAAAGTAATTGATTTTTTTTAAAGAGAGAAATTTAAGAATTCCAAATATCAGGTCATGGAAGCAGTTTGGAGGGCTCCAACACATAGTTAAATTTCAATCTACATATTAATACACATTTGGTCCCCAAACACAAAATTAAAATGTCATTTTGAATTTGTAGATAAGCCATACTCTTTCGTGCATACTTAATTTGAAACAAATTAAGCAGCATGCATCACTTGTTAAATGGAAGAAAGTCAAACCTTGTCCTTATATATTATGAATATTATTAAAGAATAGATTAAAATGAAAATTATAACATGATCTTTAATAACATACTTACCTAAACTCATTTTTTAAAACAAAGTTTCTTGATGTCATATACCACACTAAAATAGTACACTGACTTATTTCTATGGGAGTTGGTGAGATGACAGAGTTCCGTAAATGACCTTCAGAAGACTGGAGACCAGAAAGGAGTGGGGAGGGAAGGAGGGGGGGGCATGATTGCAGTAGAGAGGGAGGGTAGGTTGTGTTAGTCAAGGTTTTGTGCTGTATCATTTCTGCTACGGGTAACAGAAATCCGCATCAATGGAGTTTAAGGAAATGGGGATTTATTGACTTAGGAAATTGGCAAGACCAGAGACAAAACTTATTCTGGGGACTATATCAAATGACACCATAAAGCCTCTCTGTCACAGGTCTGTCTTTTGGCACCTCTTTTCTTAACATGTTGGCCTTTTGCTCACCTGGATATTCTTCCACATGGTGAGGAGAGGGCAGTTTACGGCATTCTGGCTCAGTTGATCTTGGAGAAAAGATAATGAAAACAAAACAAGCAGGACAGAATAAAAGAAAATTCCAGGAACAGACCCTATTTGTCTCTACTTTGCTTTAGAACTCCAGTGTCTGGGGAAATGGAATGACGAGGAGCTCCTGTTAGCAAAGGAAGGCGGGTTGAGGTCTCACAGTGAT
This sequence comes from Alexandromys fortis, assembly GCF_014885135.2. Lineage (NCBI taxonomy): Eukaryota > Metazoa > Chordata > Mammalia > Rodentia > Cricetidae > Alexandromys > Alexandromys fortis. The sequence continues at coordinate 1,662,494 of NW_026068135.1, read as the reverse complement.
GCTGTTGAGTATATATATCTTCAAAGACTCTAGGAACCTCTCATGCTCAGTGAAAGACAGTTTGAGCCTCTCGGCTGGCTAGTCTCCATTTGCCTTTCAGGCTCCAGTCTGGGAAGTGGGTAACTCTGACTGGGTACAGCCACAGGGGACACTAGCAGGAGCTCTGGGTCAGGAACAGAGGAAACTTGAGGTCATTGTTCTTCTAGCCCCTTCCTTCCAAGCTGGTGGGACAGTCGCTGTTTCCCAGAAGAGCACAGCTGCAGGCGGGCAGCCCTGGTCCAGAGCTACAGTGCCCACCAGTTTGGGTGACTGCATCCTCTACTTACCCTTCAGGTCTTGGTATGTGGATGACTTCCATGTTGCTCCTGCTGGGGTGTTTCTCCATTTCTCAGGGATTTCCATGAGTTCTGTTTTTGTTTGCGTGTGGTTTCTTTTTTGTTTGGTTGGTTTTTGGTGGTGGTATATGAAGAGAGAGAGAGAGAGAGAGAGAGAGAGAGAGAGAGAGAGAGGAGTTCAAGGTCATGCTCAATAACACAGTGAATTTGAGGTAAGTATGGACTGACTCTCTCTGTGTGTGTCTGTGTGTGTGTGTGTGTGTGTGTGTGTGGGACAGGCATATATATATATATATATATATATATATATATATATATATATATGCATGGAGAGCCTAGAAGTTCATTCTGCATGTCTTCCTCTAACGTCATTCACCTTATTCACCATTTGACACAGGGTCTCATTGAACCCGAAACACTGATTAGCTAGACTGGCTCAGCAGCAAGCCCCCAGGATGTATTTCTGCAACGTCTCCAATGCTGAGGTTCCAGACATGTGCTATAGCACCTGGCCTTTTACAAGACTGCTGGGAATCTACGAGCATATCCTCACGCCTGCACAGCAAGCTCTTACCCTCTGAGCCATCTCTCCAGCACCAGCCTCAAACCCTTGATCCTCCTGCCTCCACCTCCAAGTGCCAGGACTACAGGCATGCGCATTCATGTTCATATTTGTGTATTGTTGCTTTACTGACTTCTCCCAAGTTCCTCTTTTAGTCTGCCATCTGTTTCCTGCAGAGCCCTCTCCGGGACACTCCCTCATTCTGTTCCCCACTGCCATTATGGTCCTCTTGGATTCCCGCTCTCATAGCCAACTACCTTAACTGTTTTTAAGTGTACAGTCTACATTATAAAGTATAGTCTATGGTTATGAGACACCTTCATGACTTATTTCCAGGGTTCTTAGAACGTTTTCATTGTGCAAAACTGAAGCGTTTAACCCAACTTAGAACTTCCCATTTCTTTCTTTCTCACCTCTGGCAGCCACCTTTCTACTTTCGTCTCTGTGAGTCTGAGCACCCAATGTTGCAACAGGGCCCCAGATCTTAGTAGACCCTGAGACAACTGACTCCATGAAGGAAGTGCCATTCAGGCTGTAAAACTCAGCACATAGACAGCACCACCTGCCAAAACTAAAACAAAGACCTAATCCACCAAAGCCTCTGGGAAAGTCTATAAATGTACTAACCTTGCGTTTTGGCTTCTGTAGTTTCTCTTCTGGCTGACTGTTCTTGTCAACTGAAGAATGTCAACCCAGGACATGGTTTTTGTGCTTAAAAGCTCACCCTGAGAAAGGTCCAGGGCTACACTGAGATCCTGAGCTCCCAGTGTAATTGCCAGCCGGCTAATAGAGACTTCCTATTGGCTTTAACCCATGTCCGAAAGCAGTCTTTTCCGCTGGATTCCTCATGACAGTGGAAGTGGAATCGTGTAGCGTTTGTCTTTAGAAGCTGGCTTATTTCACTTAGCATAGTTCATCAACGCGGCAGCACACGCCAGCCAGGCTGTTCAGGATTCTTTTGCATACACACACTTTCAAGACCAGACTATATCCTGCTCCAGCTTACTCCATGTTTCATGAAACAGTGGGTCTTCAGGCTGTGAACTGCCCTATTCTACAAGCAGCTTTTGATTTCATTTTGAGGGAGAGAAGGATGACTGTGACCCTTGAATGGACCCATAAGCAGCACCATCCATCACATTGTCCCTATCCAGTCCAGACTGACAAATGACTTATTCCTGGGACTAGAAAGAGAGCCACCCTTTACCTTTCTTAGGGACAAATGAAACTGTGGGAGCGTGTGGGCATATTAGATTATAGCATAAAAGCTAGGCCTAAGAACTTATCAGACACATCAGGAAGGAAAAGGGGTATGGCTCTCTTGCCTGGACCCTGAAGTGATGGACACAAAACATGGCTGTGTTGCGACCCCAAACCAACCTATTATCTGACACATGTTGTATGTGTCAAGAAGGACTTCCTGGCTTACCCCCCCCACACACACACCTACTTTGATGGAGCCTACTGGACTACCTGCTTGTCGGTCTGTTTTCCAGTCTGGACCTGGACCTGACCTATTGATTCCCGCTTCTGACAGTTTGTTTGTTTTTTCCCCCTTGAAGCTGAGTTCTGTAGCTTCATGTTCAAACCTAACTAGAGCAACTTCCTCCCAGCATTGATTAGATTTGTTATCTATACAGACTCTTTCTCAGCAGGCTTCTGAGGCCTCTTCAACTCTATTTCAGCCTCTTTACCTTGTATTCATTGTGTAACACACACACACACACACACGCACGCATGTATGCATGCATGCACTCAAATACACACAAACTTACTATGTGTGGTGTGCTGTGTGAGATAAGAAATAACATTAGTACTGGGTGATGGTGGTACACGTTTAATCCTAACACTTGGGAGGTAGAGGCAGGCAGATCTCCATGAGTTTGGGGCCAGTCTGATCTACAGACCAAGTTCCAGGACAGCTAGAGCCACACACACACACACAAAAACCTCTGTCTCAAAAAACAAACAAACAAAAAACAAAAAAAGGAAAGAAAGAACATTTGTAATTAAGATCGGAATAAAAAGCTTGCATTGACCTATACTAAACTACCAAAGTAGGCAGGCTTTGTGACAAATTGATATCATTGAAGTCACTAAACCATTCTCACTCAGTAAATTTTGACATTGTGGAAAGAGATAGCATGCTTGTGTGTGTTTCAGGAATAGTGTGCTCATGGCACATACTGCGTGCTGGTTGTTCTCAGTCGTGTATTTGAGGATGTCTGTGCTGGTCTTGGCTATGTGAACAATGCTGTAGAGAAACAAGATCTGCTTCCAGCTCCTTATGATGAATATCTCTCTCTCTCTCTCTCTCTCTCTCTCTCTCTCTCTCTCTCTTCCTCCCTCCCCATCTCTTTCTCCCTCCCTCCTTTTCTCCAGAGTGAGATTGCTGATAACTTCATTTTAATTTCCAAAGAAAACCCCATACTATCTTTTATAATGGAGTTCTTTGCTTGTTTGTTTGGTTTTTTTTGAGACAGGGTTTCTCTGTAGCTTTTTTTTTTCTCTGTAGCTTTGGAGCCTGTCCTGGAACTAGCTCTTGTAGACCAGGTTGGCCTTGAACTCACAGAGATCTGCCTGCCTCTGCCTCCCGAGTGCTGGGATTAAAGGTGCAGACTACCACCACTCGGGCTTTTGCATTTCTTTTTTCTTTATTATTTGAGACAGGGTCAGCCTAGGCTGACTTCCAACTTCTGAATGAATAGGCGTGTGTCACCATATCTGGTCCCACTCTCATTTCAACCAGCAATATATAAGGGTTTTAATTTCTTCACAGTTTTGCCCATATGGTTGTTTTCTATTTTATTATTTCCTTTGTATTGTCTACCTTACTAGATGTGAGGCTGTGTGTGTTGGAAAGTTGTATGTCAACTTGACATAACCTTAAGACATCGGAGAGGAGGGAACCTCAATTCAGAAAATGTCTCCATAATACTGGACTACAGGTAAGTCAATAGGATATTTTCTTAATTAGTGATTAATGGAGGAGGGCCCAGCCTATGGGATGGTGGCCCTGGGTTCTGTAAGAAAGCAGGCTGAGTAAGCCATAGTGAGCAAGTCAATGAGCATCACCCCTTGGTTTTTGTATCAGCTCCTGCCTCCAGGTTCCTGCCCTGTTTGACCTCCTTTGATGATGAACGGTGATATGGAAGTGTAAGCTCAATAATTTGTCATGGCATTTCATCACAACAATGAAAACCCTAAGACAGTATATATGTATGTATGTATGCATGCATGCATGCACGTATTATAGTTTTACTATGTAGCCCAGGCTAGGAACTGAGAAATCTGCCTGCCTCTGCCTCCCAAGTGCTGGGACTAAGCATAAGTGCCATTATGTTTAACCTTGTTATGGTTTTGGTTTTCATTTTCTGATAATCTATGATTTGGAAAATGTCATTTAAGTCCTTTGCTTATTTTTTTTATTAGCTTGCTTGATTTTTTTAATGGTTGAGCTGCTCTATTTTGATTTTAACTAGTAAGAGCAATAACGAGAGAAAACCTGCATCATTTACTTTTGCAGCAAAATCTAGCGTAATTTCCATGTCCTTTAAGAACTGGGGATTCCAAGAGAGCATGTGTGCTAGCAAATGAGGGAGTGTCCTTCATGTTCTAGAACAGTGATTCTTAACCTCTGGGTCACAACCCCTCTGGGGCCCACCTAAGACCATCAGAAAACACAAATATTTGCATTATGATTCTTTTTTTGCATTATGATTCTTAACAGTAGCAAAATTGCAGTTATGAAGTAGCAATGAAAATAATTTTATGGTTGGGGGGGTCACCACAGCATGAGGAACTGTATTGAAGTATTGAAGCATTAGGAAGGTTAAGAACTAATGGTCTAGAAATTTTTCAAAAATAAAGAAGCTGGAAAACTAGCAGAACTCCAACACCCTCTTGGACTACTGGGGTGGGGAAAGGGATTTCTTCAAGATCATCTTCCATCTGTATCCCAAGTCACATATTAGCATCCTTGTATAGGAAGGAGGACAAGAATGAGACTCCTGTGTAGGAGAGAGGATATGGTTGTGACATTAGTGGTAATTGGTAGAAGTCCACGGAAATCGGAAAGTGATAGTTTCATTTAGTCTTTAAGAGAAAACTCAGCTGTGACTGGCCTCTGAAAGATCCCTGAGAACTTTGCATTATGGAAGTCTTCTATTCTGTTTTCTGTACTATCTATTAGCCATATGCAGCTGCTGTGTATGTAAATATGGTCTATGTGGCTGAAGGACTGTATTTTAGGTTAACTTAAATATGAAATAGCCACATGTTGTTGGTAGCTAGCAGACTGGAAAACACAAGTATGCAAAGCATGTATTGATTTGGGTCTGAAGACTAGAAGATTTATATAGGTTTAAGTTTTACTACTATTCATGAATTTTGCTAGCCATGTGTCTTAGTTTGGGTTTTATTGCTATGAAGAGACACCATAACCATGACAACTCTTATAAAGGCAAAAAATTTAATTGGGGCTTGCTTACAGTCCAGAGGTTTAGTCCATTATCACGGGGGGAGAGGGGCGGGCATGGTGGCATGCAGGCAGATATGGTGCTGGAGAAGGACCCAAGAGTTCTACATCCAGATTGGCAGGCAGCAGGAAGAGAAGGCCACACTGGGCTTGGCTTGAACATCTGAGACATCAAGGTCCACCCCCTCAGGGACACACCTCCTCCAACAAAGCCACACCTACTCCAACAATGCCACATCTCCTAATAGTGCCGCTCCTTATGGGCCCATAGAGACCCGTACTGACTATACAGTATCTAAAAATTTACACAGTCTATGGCCATGGACATAGAGATGGTGACAAACAAGAAGGAATAGGAGGACATCAGGACCTGTACCTAGAGGAGGTGACTGAAGACAGAACAACAAGGCCAGCAGGAGGAACTGATAAATAGGCAAGCACGGTGGCACATGCACACGCCTTTAATCCCAGCACGTTAGAGGCAGAGGGAGGGGTCTCTGAGTTCAAGGCCAGCCTGGTCTCCAGAGTGAGTTCCAGGACAGCCAGGGCCACACAGAGAAACCCTGTCTCCAAAGGAAACAAAAAGAGAAAAGAAAAGGCAGTGTCAGTGCCACAGAGTTGTAAAGATTAAAAGACACACATGCGCACATGCACAGTACCTAGATACTAAATGCTAAACATCAGAGCTAACTAAATATTAGTTGTTGTGGAAAGGAAGGAGGAAAATGATCGAGTATGGAAAGTGAGCTCTGCTGCACTCCTTAAACACGACGTGTCCTCCTCCTCTCTGGACCGAATCAGAGCCGATGGAGAGGGTGGGGCAAGCACTGAGCCACCGACTCTTGGTCTTTGAGAAGAATTTGATACGCAGTTGTTATTTACAGTGTAATGAACTACTTTCAAGTCAGCAAAAGTCAAGAAAAATGAAGCGAACTAATTTTTAGATGAATTTTCACAGAAGCAGGCCCTGAGAGGAGGGCCATTGTGCAAATGGTTTTTAAGGATGTGCTCCCAAAAGACGTGGGGGAAGGAATGGAGCTGCAGAACAGAGAGGGGAGGAAACCAGGCAAACTCCCTTCCTCAGCTTGATCCTGCAAGGAGGGCTTTGTTTGTTTATGAGACTGGATCTTAAGGAACTCGGGGAACTCATTATGTAGTCCAGGCTGGCCTTGAACTCTTGATCATACTGCTTACAGCTCTCAAGTGGTGGGAGCTCGCTCTTGAGGGTCAGTCCCATTCCAGACAAGGAAGTTGTTCCTTCAGATGCTCGTACCTGTCTCTCATGGGCTAAGTTCCATTCCTAGCCGCAGGCATTCATGCCCTCTGTACAGCTGAAGAAATCAGTGTCAGAGGTTGGAGAAGACGGCGAATTCCCCAAACTAAAGGAAGGCAATATAGAAACAGAAAAAGGGAACGATTGGATGAAACACCCAGCACTAAATTTTTTTTATTTATTAAAGATTTCTGTCTCTTCCCCCCAGCCGCCTCCCCTTTCCCTCCCCCAATCAAGTCCCCCTCCCTCGTCAGCCCAAAGAGCAATCAGGGTTCCCTGCCCTGTGGGAAGTCCAAGGACCACCCACCTCCATCCAGGTCTAGTAAGGTGAGCATCCAAACTGCCTAGGCTCCCACAAAGCCAGTATGTGCAGTAGGATCAAAAACCCATTGCCTTTGTTCTTGAGGTCTCAATAGTCCTCATTGTCCTCTATGTTCAGCGAGACCGGTTTTAACTCAGGCTTTTTCAGACCCAGGCCAGCTGGCCTTGGTGAGTTCCCGATAGAACATCCCCTTTGTCTCAGTGTGTGGGTGCACCCCTCGCGGTCTTGAGTTCCTTGCTTGCCCAGCACTAAATTTTGTGAGTTAGACTGAATGTATCTGGGCAGGTAACTAACCAGCTCAATTGCTACTGCTGCTTGCTGACTGTCCAAACTCTGAACAGTGCATCACAAACGTCAGACTGAGTAAGATCCCTGGAGAAACTGTTTAAAATATCTATTCCTCATGTCCAGCATGCCTGGGGCTTGACCCCACCCCCAGCATTGAAATTTGTAAAATAAATTAAAAATTTGCCCCCATTGGCTTCATTTCCGGAACTTCAGGACCAGTTGGCAAGTCCGAAGTGATCTTATTGTCAACACACATCCCAGGTAACTTGGAATGTGGTGACCCTTGGACCATATCCTGAGAACCAATGCTTAGGGAGCTTGTGGAAGCTGGCAGGGAGGTGGTGGAAATGAGGAATCAGGGTACTTTGGAGGTAGGGCCCTACAAATGCTTTGTGCAGTCAGGAGTCTATTCCTGAGCCAATGTAGAAAAATGGAAAGGCGTCATGCTTGCCCCCCAAACTCCTGGAAAGGCACAAAGTGAGCTAGCTGGTCAGTTTGGGGTAGAGGACAGAATGACAGCTTCCCTGGAGTGGTCGCTGTGTGACCATCTTCCAGGAAAGAACGTGCAAGGAACAGAACCTAGCATTATAATCACAAGAGTATTTTACACCGAGCCGCCTTCCCCATCTCCCCATGGCCCTGAGTGCGAGCAGATTATTAGTGGTCATGCACGCAGCAAGCATGGATGCAGGGGAGGCAGGATCAGGCCAGATGTCAACCATACCGAGCGCTTCTGGCATCTGTGAACAGTGCTGCTGGCATCTGTGAACAGTGCTGCTGGCATCTGTGAGTGACTTAGCACATGGGGCAGCAGGGCTCCGTCCTGATGAGCTCCTTTGGGAGGATGCAGAGCCCATGCCTCCAAGTCGTTCTCCTCGGGGATATTTTGGCATCCAATCACTTTCACTAGCGGCCCAAGGCTACTTTCCTACCCTGGGTCCACAGTAAGTCCTAGGCAGAGCTGTAGTTGTCTGCAAACGGCTGTCAGCGTTGGGGGGGCAGGGGGAGGGTGTAAAGTGCGGCCAGGGCTTCAGCAGTGCTTGCCAGGTGAGTGGAATTGTTCATTTGGCAAACAAAGACGGTGCTGACTGAGGGGCTGTGTTAGGCGGGGCTGCTTGGCTGCAGCTCTGCTCAGGCCTTCAGCTGATGCCTTCAGTCTCCATGTTCAGCCTGGTTCATTTCCTGAACAGTCATGGCCAAGGAATTGTGCAAGGTCCAGTGTATGAAGTCCCAGAAGACACGTGGTGCCGCTGGCCCAGGAATTAGTATACACAAGGTTAAGAGCCAGGCAAGACTTTCCACCCAATCTTACCTCATACGTTTCTGTTCACTCTATTGGACTTGGCCTGAGCCCAAGAGAAAAATCATGAGCCGCCATCAGAGTCAGACCTCCTGGGGTGCCCCTTGCATCTGCTTTATGAATTTCTTCCTAGCCTCATCTCTGGCTTTAATCATTTGCCTCCTCTCTTTTGTTTATCTCTCATTACCTCACAGTGTTGTTAAAGCCCAGAGGCGAGCTGATAGACCAGTCCTAATTATCCTCCATGAGGTGACAGGCACGGGTGGGGAGAAATAGGAGGACAACGACAGGCATTATTGGACATGGCTAAGAAAAGAATCCCCAGGAATGTGTGTGGAGTTTAGTAAAGATTTCAAAAATGCACCAGCAATACAGGCAAGAGCCACGGAATTCAAAAAATAGATATAAGCAAAAGAAAATGGTGGCTTTGAGAGGAAGCTGGGAAGAGCGGGAAGGGTGGGGTTAAGACACCACAAAGCCAGCAGCTCTTCAATAGCTCTGTTTCCAAAGGGCCGCCGTGCAAAAAGCAGAAACCCAGGGTCAGTAAAGGCTAGACACAAGCGTGCTCCACACGATCAGAAGGGACGCTGCAAGGCTAGAAAAGGCTTGGGCTTAAGGCAAACTCAATTTAGCCACGAGAAGTCATTTGTGTTACCTTTGAATCAGAAATGCAAAAGGCATAGGTGTGCTTGAAGATGAACGAAGTGGTATGAAGGACGGGGTGGGGGGCAAGACCTATACAGTTCCAATTGTGCTTGCTCCCTTATCTTATTGTTGGCTGTTGCGCTTTAAACTGGAAAAGTTGAGTCTGAGTTAAACTAGAGAGAGGCAGACATGTGTCTGTGTGTTTTGAACAAGTTCAAGTGAGGCAATCTGTAGGTGGAAGGGGCTGTCAGTGGGGAAAGTGCATTCGGTTTTGCGTGTCAGGTTTTCATAGAAGCATTGTCTCAAAGGATGGGAGGGGAACCTGGGAAGAAGGTTCTAAACACTGTGACAAACGAAAGCTGTAGGAGCCAGATAAGCTTTGTGCCACAGGCGGGAGGTTTGGAAGGGGGGCCTTGAGCTAGTGTGGAAGATTAAACAAGGAAGACCCGTGGAAGAAGATAAGTCGTGGTGTGTGCGGGGGAAGCGTAGACATTCTGCAGAAGCCCAGTCCAGTTCAGTCGGAACTTTTGTATGCTTAGAAACAGAGTGACGAACTGCTTCAGTGTGGTTGGTGCCTTCACTAAAGAAAAGGCCAGACTCAGAGGAACCGAATCTGCCAAGGCGACTAGAGACAGAGTTTTTGTACAAGGTATGAAGATCTTGTACAGGATCTTAGGATCTTAACCTAACTAAGATTCTCTACATAGAAAATACCTGTATTGGTATGAAAATTGTGTTAGTACACTATTTTAAATAGTACACCATTTTAAAATATTTTTATTGCTCTGTGTGTGTGTGTGTGCGCGCGCATGCTCACACACAGATTCTAAGTCCTTTCCATAGAAGTTACACTTGGTAGTCTTTTGTAAATCTTTTCATGGCTTGATACAGAAGAAAATGAATAAAGGGAAAAAGGCCTGGATATGTTACTTCATAAAACCAGCCAAGTGTTCAAGCCAACCTTAAAGACTGGTTTCCCAGTGTGTGGTTTCTGCCCTGTAGACTCATCTTAACATTTTAATCTCTTGACACCTATGTGTTTGACACACACCACACACCATTCCACTGCCGAGTCCCAAAGGTTCAGCTTTGTAAATCATGAAGGGACTTGACCCCTAGTTACTTGCTTTTCGTGGTTTCTTTAAATCTGCAACAAGGCCAAGCTATGCTGCAATACACAAAACGACCACAAGGTGACACCCTTGGGAAAGTCTTGCTTCTGCGACTTGGTTTCGGGGCTCTGACGTCTATTCTAAACATAGCCTTGTAAACTGCTTGAGGAAGAGAGAAGAGGCTCTATTATGGGGGAGGAGAAACAGCAGTGACAATACAGCCCTGGCTCTTTCCTGTGCTTTGGTACACAGAGTCAAGCCTTGATTGCTTTCTTCCACTTCTTAATTATCGGCTTTTGGAGGCAGACGCATAGCTCTGCATAATACGTCAGCACATTTTTCATACACGCACATCCATTTTCTGCCTTTGCTGATGCTCCGTGTGATTTAGAAGCTGCTCCTGATTTGGAGGAGGAGCCTGTCCTTTTGGGCTATGAGCGTGCACACTCATTCCTGCATTGCTTCTGTCCCCTGCCTCACTTCCAGTAAGCCTCCTGGGTTAGCAGGGAGAGACTGCAAACCGCCTTTCTAGAAAGGGAAGAGTTTGGCTGGCCCAGTGCTCGCTGCTGCGAACCTCAGGCCAACTGGAAAGGAGATCAAAGGGAAAGGCAGGGCAGCAGAGTAGCTAGGCTGAAAACGGGCTTAGCCACGGAAGTGGACACGTCTGGTCAGTCTTCTCTCTTGCTTCCTCCGCTTTTCGTTTTCTTAAAAATACAATTTAGAAATGGCATTTCATGTGACAGGAAGCCCCACGTTGCCATTTTTCATTTTAGTTTACTTGGCTATCACTTGGTATATGCTTCCCGGAGAGAGAGAGGAACGCGTGTCAATCAGGGTACTGTTGTGTGTGTTGAAAAAGAATCCTCCACTGGCTTGTGGGTTTTGGCAGGCAGTTACCAAAATGAATAAACTGTGAGCAGATGCCACGTTTTCATGGGGCGCAACTCTGGCCAGCCCTCTTCGTTTTGGTACCTGTGAGTGGAAAATCACTGCCTTAATGAGCTGTGCGCCCCATGGTAAAAATGTTTGAAGTTGTTGAGCGGATGAAAGCAGCCAAAAAAAAAAAAACAAAAAAAACAAAACAAAAAAAAAAACCCTGAGACTAATCTTACCAAACTCCGCTGGACGATTCTTGTCTCCTTATATTTATTCCAAGGGTGGTTCTGCTAGAAACTGTCATTTGTGAGCAGAGGGCGTTGAAACAGAGTCACAAACTACTGAACTGCAGCAAGCCAGGCCCATAGCTGCTCAGAGCATCTGGCGTGGTCTGGCTTAGTGCTGCTGCCTCCTGACGATGCCCAAATAGGAGCGATGGTTTCTCTCCTCTGGGAACGTCCTATGCGGAGAGAAAGACATACCACAGAGAACAGAGGCCCAGTGTCGTGCCTGGAATTATGGTTGAGTATTAAGAACACAATAAAAATCCAAGTCTAGCCTGCCGGGGCTGCTCATGGCTGCAGTAATCCAAAATGTGTTCAAATGCTTCTTGAGCAAAGTCAAATCATCTTTTGCCCTGGAAATGTAAGTAACTGGCTGGATGTTGTTGTTGTTGTTGTTGCTGGTGGTGGTGGTGGTGTGTGTGTGCTTTAATAGACTTTTCTTTGTAAATTTTCTAAAATAAGCATTTTTATTTTTTTGCCCTCATTATAAAAGCAAGTGTGAGTCTGAAGAGGAAAATGTATGCTTTTTTGGCAACAGTCAAAACAATGTTAACAAAGCAAACATTTCCGTAGTGGTAATCATGGTGCAGATACTCCCATTCTTTACAATGCTGTTTAATTATGTTTATCTTTCCTTTGATATTTAGACAATTTAAAAATATGATGCCCCAACTGGGCGGTGGTGGCGCACACCTTTAATCCCAGCACTCAGGAGGCAGAGGCAGAGGCAGGCGGATCTCTGTGAGTTCGAGGCCAGCCTGGTCTACAGAGGGAGTTCTAGGACAGTCAAGGCTGTTACACAGAGAAACCCTGTCTCAAAAAAAAACAAAACTAAAGATGCCCCCTTTGTTTATTTTGGTGCTATTGCCTGTATTTTTGGTGTTATAGCTAAATAATTAACACATTCAATGCCACGATGTCTGTCTACTGTCTAGGAGTTTTACAGACTGGGTCCTTTTTGAGTTCTTTTTGCTTTGGTTGCATGTATTTTGTTCTTAACAGTATCTGAGGAGTTTGGGGCATTATTTTAGTCCCCAATTCATCATCAATGCTTCCACTGCAGTAACTAGAGACGAGGGACAGGGAAACCTCCTGAAGGAGACATGTGCAAGGAGGAGAGGCCTTTCAACCAAATCACTCTCTGGCTTCACGGAGGTGCTAAGAGACCTTCTCATGGGCGATGTGAGGGCGAAATGAAGGAGGATGTAGACCATGCTGAGCACAGACTGGAGCACTGGAAGGTCTCAGTGCCTGATGGCTCTTGTTTCATGCATGGAGCTAACAGCTCCAAGCAGCTAAGAAGGAACAGCCTCTTGGCTGGTCCTAAATGTTGAGCTCGTTTTTAATGACATAAAATAATCTTCCAGCTTTCTTCCTTCCCATGGAGACACCTATCTTCCCAACACCATTTATTGATGAGAATATTCTTTGCCAGTTGAGTTTGTCTTAGCATTGTTTTCGAAAGTCATTAGATTCTGTATGCATGAGTTTATTCCTAGGCTCTCGATTTTACTTGTCCATATGTCTGTCTGTATGCTAGCACCATTGTCTGGATTGTAGCTGTGTAATGTTTTGAAACCACGAAGTGGGGGAAATCATACATATTTGTTATTTTTCAAATTTGTTTTGGCTACCTAAGGTTCCCTGAGATTTCATACAAATTTGACAATATTTTTCTATTTCTTCAAAAAAACGCCACTGGGGTTTTGTTAAGGATTGCATTGAACTGAGCGGCACTGACATTTTACCAGCATTGAATGTTTTAATGCATACACAGAAGAATAATATGTCTTTCCATTTATTTCTATCTTTCTGAATTTCTTTCTTCAGTGGCTTGTATTTTCTGTGTAAAAGTCTTTCATCTTTTGATTGGGTTGATGCCGTTACAAATAGAATTGTTCTCTTTGTTTCCTTTCCAGGTACTTTATTGTTAGTGTATATGAACACAACAAAACTTGAGTATTTACTTTTTATCCTACAAACTTGCTGAATTAAGATTTATGATTAGGATTTTTTGGTGTGCTGCTCTTAGAGTTGGGAGGCACAGCTTCAATGAAGAGCAAAGCCATGTTGACTGGAATTTGGAGTCTCTTAGGAATACTTGGAAAAGTAGGCCAAAACTTGACTAAGAGGGAATTTGTATAAGTTTCAGGAACCCTGAAATTCATGGTATAATCTCTTTTTCCCTTAAATTAAAAAAGGAAGTGATGATGTATACGAGCTTCCATTGTCTATTGTGTAATGGAAGGAAGCAGGCAACCTTGTCAGTCAATTTTGTTGTGATACTCATGCACAAGGCATTTTTTGCTTTCAGTGACATTTCTATTCCTTTAACCTTCTAGGAAGATTTCTGGTAACCATACATAGTCCTCCCCGTGCTGCTAGGAGATATGATCTACCACGTCAGGGTTTCTGCCTGCAGCGGGCAGACCGTACATGGTGTTCCAGTCTCACAATTACTAAGTTCACAGTAAGAGAGGATGACACAGGACAAGAGCGGGAACAACCTTAAGGTTCCTCTCACGGATCAACGCCAGACATCTAATGAACTACGGAAACACGTAGAAGAAACGGCTGGAAATGTCTTTGCAAAATAGCATTGCAAACTAGGAATCTATTTCAGCCCATTTCTTGCCCCTGTATTCTTTTTTAAATATATTTTTATTTTTCCATTCAAAAATTTCCACTTCCTCCCCTCCTCCCATTCCCCTCCCGCTTCCCCACTCCCCCTCCTTCCTCCTCCTCCCTCCTTAAGAGAGGGCAGGGTAGCCTGCCCTGTGGGAAGTCCAAGGCCCTCCCCCCTCCATCCAGGGCTAGGGAGGTATGCATCCAAATAGACTAAGGTCCACAAAAGCCAGTACATGCAGTAGAAACAAGTCCCAGTGCCTTTACCAATGGCTTCTCAGTCAGCCCCCATTGTCAGTCACATTCAGAGAGAGAGAGAGAGAGAGAGACCCACATCAGAGCACTGGACTGGGCTCCCAAGGTCCAGTTGAAGAGCAGAAGGAGGGAGAAGATGAGCAAGGAAGTCAGGACCACGAGGGGTTGGTTCACCCACTGAGACAGTGTGACTGATCTAATGGGAGCTCACCAAAGCCAGCTGGACTGGGACTGAACGAGCATGGGATCAAACCAGTCCCTGTATTCTTTAGCTTGGAGATTGCTGGCATTTCTGGAAGTAAGTGCATGTGTGAAAGAACCAATGGCATTCTTATTTTTCTTATTTTGAGTTAAACTTTGAAAAAATATTCTGAGATTGATTCTCACTCAGTCTTTGGGGAATCGTGGCAACATTATTGGATTACTTTAAAATGTATCCTCTTCTGAATCCATTAGAGTTTCTTAAGATGTTTGAATGCAAAATATGTCCCCACGGGCCCCTGTGTTTGAAAAGGTGGTCCGCAGTTGACAGCTGTTTGGGGATAATGTAGAACCCTTAGGAGGTGGAGCCTTGCTGGCGGAAGTTGGTCTGTGGCAATAGAGACATCCATGCCCAACACAGAGTTCCTGTCTTGGGCAATCCTTGTTCCCCTGCTCCTGGGGCTCTGCCTGTAACTGTGATGGAGAAGTATCACAGTTTGAAGCTCTCCTTGCCTGGTCCTGCTTTTCACATCCCGTGCCCACATTTCTGTTGACAGACGTCAGAGCTCCATGGTGGTCCGAGGTTCTCTCTTCATGGTTCAGCTTCTTCTCCTTTTTAATTTTCCTTTGTTTTTACAGTCATAGAATTTCACAACCACAGAGATCTGAGAGGTTTTATTATTATTATTATTATTATTAGTAGTAGTAGTAGTAGTAGTAGTAGTAGTAATTTTGACTTCCTTTGGGTTTTAGAACACATAATGAAAGCCACAGACCCCACCCTTGACAGGCTACATTCTAGACAAACCAAGCTGTCATTGTGGGGAGGAAGAGTCAAGAGCTCATCGGATGGGATGACTGAGGTGATGGCTCAGTGTGGAGGAGTGTGGGAAAGAAGGGATGCTCCAGTGGATCAAGGCGAGTAGAAGAAGAAAGGTATTGTCGGATGGCATGAATAGCATTGCTGAGCTTTCTTTGCTAATTTGTCGCTGGAAGGATGAAGTTTACCGTGTCTCCCCTACCTTCACCCGACACTCACTCACTTGGGAACCCGGGACAAACTGCAAGGCCTCCATGCCACCAGCTGGCCTTGTTTCTAAAATCCCCAGGGAAATGGGTGTGAGTCTCATAGCAAATGTACAGATGGCCCTCTGTCTGCAGGGTCTGCATATGGAAAATATTTTTTTTAATTGCACCTTCAGTGAACATGTACAGCCCCCCCCTTTTCTTGTCCTTATGCCCTGTAATACGGCACATTATTTCCGTAGCATTTCTAATTCTTTTATTTTAAATGATCTAAAGATGATTTCAAATATACAAGAGGGTTAAACAGCTTCAGTGGAAATTCTATGCCGCCTAATTCGGTCTAATTATTCTAACGCCACTTATTTATATGCATATATGTGCTTGCAGGTCAGAGAACAGCTTGTGGGAGTCAGCTCTCTTCTTCCACTAAGTGGGTCTTGGGATTGAACGCAGGTCTCCTTACCTGCTGAGTTTTTTTTTTTTCCATTTTATATAAGGTACTTGAGAAGCCTCAGATGTTGGTACCCCAGCAGGTGCTGGGTTCAATCCCCTGCGGGTACTGAAGGACAGCTGTATTCAGTGTCCCTTTAAGGGCTTCTTATGAACTAACTAGGTCAAGCAGATACCATTATTAACTCCTTCTTTTTAAAAGTTATTTTTTATAAGCCAATCCCAGTTCTCCCCCGCCACCCCCCCCCTCCGTATTAGCTCTGTTTTGTAGCTGAGGAAACTGGGCCTAAGGACTTCAGTTCCATGCCCAAGGGGGATACAAATCATGCCTCCCATCTGAGCGGAACCCCGGCCAACTCGGCAGCACTTGCTCTGAAAGCCCGCCTTGACAGAACATTCCAGTGTGAATACGCTGTATTAATCCGCGATCCAACCTTGACACTTCAGGGGGAACTGAGTGCCCATGTGCTCTGGCGAGACCTATAATTGCCCACAGGACTGCATTCTGTCCGCTTTGGGCCCAGTGTGGTGTAATGACACTTGTCCCTGTTTAACAGAGTGGGAGAATGAAGGGGGTGACGACTGCTAAGGGTTTGGAATCTGTCTAATAAAAAGCTTTGTCTCACAGGCTCCCACAAGGGAAAAGAAGGACTTTTAATAGGAGTGAGAAACCGAGGAGCCCTCAGGAGCAAGAAGCACTTTGTTCTTCGATGGTGATCTCTTCAACTAAGAGCTATCATTTTGTTTAATGATTTCCAACCCGAATAAGCAGTACAACAAGTGAGCCTCGAAATCAGTTAGCCAACCAAAAGGCAAACATTTTGTAACCAGGAGATAGGGGAGCTTTATAGCCTCTAAACAGGGTAATCTTCGAGCACCCCCTGCCATCTTCCCTGCCGGCAGCACAAACAGGTGGGTTTTAATCACTGTACCTGCCATAGCTGGAAGAGCCAGCTGATAGGAAGATTAGACCCAGTTTGTTCCTGGGGGAGCAGGTGACCTTAGAACCACGCCGTGTGCTTATTTTGTTTGTATGTTTTCAAACCGACTGCAAGGGATTAAGAATGCAAACACTATAAAGATGGCAGTCAATACTCCTTCTGCTTAAAATGATAGGCTAAGGCCACTGGAGTATATAAACACTGCCCTTGGAAGAGAAGTCCAGGGAGGGGGCCTGTTCTCAGCAGCGCCATGCTTTCGGTCTATAACTCCAGTGCCACCCTCCTTGGGATACTTGTTGCTTCGGCTATTTTGATACTTTTCCTTATACATTTCTCCATAATTTTTTATGATTAGTAACTTAACTTGGGCTTCTCCTAGCATGCACTTACCTCTGGAGCCATCTTGGCAGCCTGATTTTGACTTTTGATTTTAGAAATCCATGTTGTAGGAGTCTGCGCAGTCTATAGAGAAAGTTCAAAACCTTCGTCAAGGCTGTACTTCTTGGCAAGAAGCCTTTAGTGTGAAATTTGTAAAGCTTGTCTTCTCCAACCATAGATCAGTAACGAACTGGGATTTAGAATCAGGAAGAGCCCAGTTCAAATTCTACTCCAACTTCATTTATTATTCTTGTGATTTCAGTCACTTATGACAGCCTCGATCGCGTGTCACTCAGACCTCTTGCTTGAGAGTACTCCTGTGAGCTCATTTGGTTGAGGTCACATCCTGAGATGCTCTCTTCCTGACCCCATTTCCTTCCTTGTCTTCTTCACGAGGGTGATTGGCATTCCACATAGATGGCAGCACTATCTATAGGCTTTCTCTGCATTCCCCTGCCCTCGTTAAAGACTCTGAGCCCTCCAAGGATCTTTCCGCTGAATATCCTTCCAGTCTTTGCTTCATTAGGGGGGCGAGGGTGTCTGATGAATTAGCACAGCCAGCCTCTTAAATTCTGTGTGACCCAGGATCCTCACCTGTAAAATGAGGCTATGGTAATCTGTCTCTTGATTGCAGTAAAAAAAAAAAAACCGATGCAAATAACTTCAGAAAAAAAATGTCTGGCCCCTGTCACACATAAGCTATCATTAATTTCCATCTTTTGCTTCCACATTGCCTACTCTTGCCCCTTCCCACTAACACTGTCTCTCTTGAAATATTCTGTATCTGCTCTCTTCAAGTCCCAAGGCATTAATTAGTGAGACTCCCCCATCTTGCCTACTAGCCAGTGTTAATATACTAATGCCAGCAGAGTTTTGATGTAGGTCCTCTGAGAAATAACTCATAAGGCATTCAGACAGTGGAAGAAATTAAGTAAATCAGGAAATGGTGCTGCCTTTTGGTGCCCACACCATTTTTTAGTTATCCTAGGAGGCCCACAGTGGCAACCTGCTGAATGACATGCCCTATGCTGCTTTTCTTTCCTGTTTCACCTCTCCCCTTCTCTTCTGGTGTAGGAGGTCCTTCTGTCTTTGTGTTGCTTTCGTTGGTTAATAAAGAAACTGCCTTGGCCTAGTTGATAGGGTTGATAGGGCAGAACTTAGATAGGCAGGGAAGACCGAACTGAATGCTGGGAGGAAGAAAGGCAGAGTGAGAGAGAGACACCATGGAGCCACCAGAGACAGATATGTTGAATCTTTCCTAGTAAGCCACTGCCACATGGAGATACGTAGATTAATAGAAATGGGTTAAGTCAAAATGTGAGAGTTAGCCAATAAGAGACTAGAGCAAATGGGCCAAGCAGTGTTTTAATTAATAACAGTTTCTGTGTGGTTATTTCGGGGCTAATATAGCCGGGTGGCCAGGACGAACAATCAGCCTCTCCCTACAACACTCTTCTAGTACTTGCTCATCCAGCTCTCAGACTACTTGTACTCGAGTCTACTGACTAAGCTTGACAGGCCACCCTGATGAAGGCAGTCCATATTCTTCCCCTGTCTAACCCTTTGATCCCCATTCCTGATATATGTCCCCATTTCATTTTCATCCATATTTTTTTCATACTTCCTTTCACAGGGGTCATTTTCAGGCTACTCCATTCCTAAATGGTCTTACCCATCACCGAATCTTTTCAGCATGTCTAGCCTTTGGACAACCAACTAGATAAATTGAATTGCATCAAACTTAAAAACTTAGGGCTAGGGCTATAGCTCAGTAGAAAGAGCACTTGCCCAGTCTGCACATACTCAGAGTTCAATTTATAGTACTAATACAAATTTAAAAAAAAATCCTCCTTCAAGCTAGATGGTGGTGGCACACACCTTTAATCCTAGCACTCAGGAGGCAAATGCAGGTGGATCTCTGTGAGTTTGAGGCCAGCTGGTCTACAGAGCAGTATCAGGCCAGGCTCCAAAGCTACAGAGAAACCCTGTCTCAAACAACCAAAAAAAAAATCCTTCTTCAAAGAACCTTATCAAGAATATGAAGGATAAGTCACAGTTAGGAGAACATATTTACAAGTCATAGAAGATATTTATGTCTAGCATATACAAAGAATTTTATAACAATAATAAAAAGATGAATAAGCCAACTAAAAGAGATAGTGGATCTGTATAGGTATTTCTAAAAAATACAGAAATGGCCAATAAAGACATGAAAATATACTCATATCAGTAGTTACCAGGAAAATGCAAATCAAAACATGAGGACTTAAAGACAGATTGTATTGTGTATTGAATTTGCCAAGATTTTAAGTATTCTTACTACACATACAGTAAGTATGTGATGGATATGTTGATTTCATTGACTATACTAATTTCACTATGTATGCACATGTTATAACATTATTGTAGGCCTGATGTAGTGACACATACCTTTAATCCTAGTACTCAGGAGGCAGAGGCAGGTCTGGTCTACATAATGTGTTCCAGACCAGCCTAGGCTACATAGTGAGACCCTGTCTCAAAAGAGGGGGAGGCAGAGAGATGACTTAGTAGTTAAGAGTACTTACTGCTTTGCTTCTCTTAGTTCAGGTTTCTACTGCTGTTATGAAACACCATGACCAAAATCAAGGTGGAGAGAAAAGGGTTTATTTGTCTTACCTTTTCATATCACAGTTCATCATTTAAGGAAGTCAGGACAGGAACTCAAACAGGACAGGAATCTGAAGGCAGGAGCTGATGCAGAGGCCATGGAAGGGTACTGCTTAACTGGCTTGCTTCCCATGGCTTGCTGAGCCTGCTTTCTTATAGAGCCCAGGACCACCTGCCCATGGGTGGCTCCACCTACAATGGGCTGGACTTTTCCCAATTGTTCATTAATTAAGAAAATGCATTACAGTGGATCTTATGGAGGCATTTTCTCAATTGAGGTTCCCTCCTCTCTGATGACTCTAGCTTGTGTCAAGTCGACATAAAACTAGCCAATACCATGCTCCTGCAAAAGACTCAAGTTCAATTCCCAGCACCCACATCATGTGATTCATAACCACCTGTAATTCCAGGTCCAGGGAATCTTACACTTCTGGCATCTGTGTGCACATGTCCCAGTCCAGTTAAAAACAATAAAAAAATTTGAAAAGAAATACCATATGAATCAAAGAACTGTTCAAATTAAAAATTGTGTCACAACCACTTCAAAAGCAACATATTGTTGTATACCTTAAATATAGGCAATAAATAAGATCATGCATAGAAAAGAGAATTATATTTCAAAATAAAAACCACAGTGAGGCATTTTACAACCAATTAGAATAACAATAATAAAATACAAAGAGTAGCACGTACTGCTGAGGGTGGGGAGAAAGTGGAACTCAAGGAGAGTGGATGTAAAAATAGTACAGCTGCTTTGGGAAACAGCCTGACCATTCATCAAAAAGTCAAACATAGTTATTACATGATCCAGCTATTCTGCTCTTAGGTATATACCAAAGATGCACCAAAACAGGCATCTGTACAAAAATTCATGTGTGAATGTTGATACTAGCATTTTTCATAAGGGCCTCAAAGTGGGACAACCCAAATATCCATTAACATTTGCATGGATAAGCAAAATATTCTACATGCACACAAGCAGGTATTACTTGATGTTAATACACACTATGGTGTGAGTGACTTTGAAAACTTTATGCTAGGGGAAAGACTCTAGACACATAAAACAATATTGTATTTATAAGAACGATCTAGATGACATAGCCATTGTTCTCATGAACTCCCTGCAGCTGTGATTACCGGTTACCTGCATAAGACCTGCACAACTTTGGACCTATCAAGTTTCTGTCCTGGAAGGCGCAGTGGAGGGGAGATGATCCTGAGGCCACACCCATCCCTGTGGAACAACTGTCAAAGGTTGGTAGGGGAGAGTGTGTTATCTTTCTTTTTTAAAAAATTTGATTCATGAGCTCATATGTATGGGTGTTTGTCTGCATGAATGTCCATATACCATGTTCACGAAGTCCTCTTAGAGATCAGAAGAGGGGGTCAGATATCCTGGAACTGGAGTTATAGACAGTTATGAGCCATCATGTGTGTGATGGTGTTAGAACTTGGGTCCGTTAGAATAATATTCAGTGCTCTTAACCACTGAGCCATCTCTCTAGCCCCACAACTTACTTTAAAAAACAAATATGTAATTATAGCATTTCCCCTTCCCCCTCTTACCTCCCACTGCTCCCACATCCTTCCCACTTCCTCTCAATTTCATGACCTCTTTTTAAAAACTTCTTGATTATATATATTCATATATGCATATATGCATGAATATATAAATATAATGTAGTAAGGAGCTGCTTATTCGTCCCAGCCACCTAGACTTGAAATAATCACACAGAAACTGTATTAATCAAATCATTGCTTGGCCCCTTAGCTCTAGCTTCTTATTGGCTAACACTTACATATTAATTCAACCCATCTCCATTAATCTGTGTATCACCATGTAGCAGTGGCTTACTGGGTAAAGTTCTAGTGTCTGTCTCCAGCAGGGCTTCGTGGCTTCTTTCTCATTCCCCCTTCTTTCTCCCAGCATTCAGCTTAGTTTTCCCCACCTACCTCTATTCCCTGCACAGGCCCAAGACAATATCTTTATTAACCAATGGTATTCACAGCATACAGAGGGGAATCCCACAGCAATACAACATGCTGAGTCCATTTAGCGTTGTTTGTTTTCAGGGATGACATCTTGCTGCTGGTTAACCAATTAGGCAGTCTCACAGAAGACTTCTGGCTCTTATAACCTTTTTGTCTCCTTTTCTGCAATGTTCCTTGAGCTGTGGGTGTAGGAGCTGTGTTGTAGATGTATCAATTGGGGCATGGGTATCTCGTGTTCCAGTCAATAGTCCCTCACTCATACTCATGTGAGAAGCTGTAATTCAATTAGTAGAGCACAAAGATGTCAAAATAGGAGGGTAACATCTTGGAAAGGATTGGGGAGGAAATGGAGTAAGAGAACCACAATGAGAGTAAACAAGATTACAATAGGTAGCCAGACAGTGGTGGTGCATGCCTTTAATCCAGCACTTGGGAGGAAGAGGCAGTTGGATCTCTGTGAGTTTGAGGCCAGTCTGGTCCACAGCGGGAGTTCCAGGACAGCCAGGGCTACATAGAGAAACCTTGTCTTGAAAAAAAGAGTGTAATAGGTTGTGTGCATGTACAAAATTGTCAGAGAATTTTCTTAAAGGAATGTCCAGACTAGACAGAGACAGAAAGTAAATTAGTGGTCACCAGGGTGACTAATAATGAACACAGAGATTGTCTTTGCAGTGATGAAAATGTTCTAAAACTTGATTGTGGTGATGGTGGCTCAACTCTATGATGACACTAAAAAAAGAACAAGTTGTGTACTTTAAGGAGGGAAATGGTGTGGCTTATGATATATCTCAGCAAAACTAGTTTTACTATTTTTGGCCTATTAGCCATGGGCAAACAAGTATTAGCAAATACTTGAGGTCTGATTTGCCACTCTGTTTATTTTCCACCTAAAATGATTAGTATATTTATTTAAAAAATGTATTTGGGGATATGCAATACACAGCTATATTATTTTAAAGTTTGAAACCGAATTGTGAGCAACCTTCCACCTCATAGCACAGGCTTCAACAACATAAAAAGTTTAAAGATATTTTGCATTGCATTGTGTGTCTGAACCTGTATTTATTTAACTGAGCCGTCTTCATTTGGATGGCCTAACATGGACCTATTATCAATCTCGTTGTTAAATAGGCCAGTGGGTGAATTTCTTGTTTTTAACAGCAACTGCATTCTGTGGCCCTTTTACAGTGGTCAATTGTAGTAATCACTCTTGGGGGCCCACCACCCAGCTCCCAAATAAATACACAGAGACTTATTCTTACTTATGAATGCCTGGTCTTAGCTTGGTTTGTTTCTAGTCAGCTTTTCTTAAATTATCCCATCTACCTTTTGCCTCTGGGCTGTTTCCTTTCTCTATTTCTGTATATCTTTTCTTTCCTTCTTACTCCATGGCTGACTGGGTGGCTGGCCCCTAGCATTCTCCTCTCCTCCTTTTCTTGCTCCTCCCTCTTTCCTTTTTCTCCCTCTATTTATTTTCTCTGCCTGCCAGCGCCGCCTATCCCACTCCTACCTTGCTACTGGCTGTTCAGCTCTTTATTAGACCAATCAGGTGTTTTAGACAGACAAAGTAATACAGACAGCTTCATGAAGTTAAATAAATGCAACATAAAAGAATACAACACATCTTTGCATCATTAAACAAATATTTCACAGCACAAACAAATGTAACTCTTCTTACGCTAATATTCTGCAACAATCAATGTGAAGTCTCTCTTTTAAAAACTTTACTAAAGGGACTAGAGAGATGGTTCAGTGGTTAATAGTAGTGACTGCTCTTTCAGAGATTTTTTTTTCTAAAAATACTTTACATATATTACATCCTGACCATACTTACCCTCTTTCAGACAGAGATTCTTTTTTTTTTTTTTTTTTTTTTTTTTTTGTTTTTCGAGACAGGGTTTCTCTGTGGCTTTGGAGCCTGTCCTGGGACTAGCTCTTGTAGACCAGGCTGGTCTCGAACTCACAGAGATCCACCTGCCTCTGCCTCCGGAGTGCTGGGATTAAAGGCGTGTGCCACCATCGCCCGGCCTCTTTCAGAGATTCTATTCCCAGCATTCATAGAGCAGTTCACTGTCATCTGTATCCAGTTCCAGAAGACCCACCGCCCTCTTCTGGTCTCCATGAGCACTACATGCACATGGAACACAGACATAAATGCAAACACACACACACACACACACACATAAAATAAAAGGAAAAAAAATCTTTTAACTAAAACACGTGGGAAACCGCATCCTTCCTAAACGTGTAGGTGGCCACACCTCCTAAAGAGCCATACCATGTAACCTGCAGCTAGCTCCAGGAGCAGCAGCCCTAGCAGTTCAGGTGCCCCCTGCTTACCAGGATTTTTTTTTTCATTTGATCAGTCGACAGTGCATTCAGCTAGTGAACCTACCATTTGCCATCTTCGGAGCAGGGCCAGTGGAGATGACACAGCTTACCATTTAATGCTACCTGAGACCTCTCTGCTCCCTGTGCCTGGACTCTCCTGCTTTCTGTGCTCTGATATGTGGTAATCTGACCCTTCACCTGAGTGTCAAGCCTTTGTCACACGCCATAACTGAGAGACAGTGTAAAGGCAGGATTGGGTTGGGCTGGTTGAGGGGTAGCTTTGGGCGTGTGGTGGTCTTCCTGGCCCTACACATCTGACAGAGGTTGGCATGGAGGGCCTACCTATGCAGTTACAAACAAGGGCCAGATGTTCTAAACTGGTCATCCTAAGTTTAGTGGCATGTTGAAATCCAGAGGTCCCTGAAAATGTAGGGATGCCTGGGATCCAACTCTAGAAATTTTAATTTAGTTGCCCTTGGATATGACAATGGGCATGGAGATTTTTTTTAAGCACCTAAGTGATTCCATATTAAAGTCCTCCTTGTTTTTTTGTGAGGATGTTGCTCAGTGTCAACATTAGCTGAGTGTTAGATGCCATGTCTCAGTGCCTTCATAATGTCTGTATGACCCATGCATTTATTTTGTTTTCCTACGAAGGCTTGCATAGCACTGTTGTGACCACATCCCAGTTCTTCCACAGACTGAGATGACAATCTCTAAGATGACTGTGGACATAGTGAGTCACTTGGCTTACTAAGAATTAAGGTAATTTAGAACAATAGTGAGTCATGAAAGTCACTTGTTAAGTTTTTTTGAGGTGCTTTCCTAACTCTCCTGCAGATAGCGTGCCTTGATCAAATGTGGTTGGTGTATAAGGATGGTTTCAGATGCATCAGTTACATGAGAGATATGCAGAGCCACCATGCCTGACCTGTCTGAATTGGTCCCTCAACACAAGCCTGGAAGGGTGTCCAGGATGTGAGGCTAACACCTGAAAGAGAAAATAGTCAGTTACTATACCTGTGCAGCAGTTAGCACGCATAAGCAGAGCCTCTTTGGGCACCGAGACATGGGAAATATGTGCTAGATAGAGTAATAAACAGTCAATACAGAGACACGGGGCATTACTTCCTGATTACCAGGAAATTAGCACGGACCCCCCCAGTGTTGTTCTCCTACACGTTCTCATGGGAATTCTGATGCGAGAATGGAGTTTCCAGAAACCCCATTTTCCCCAAGGCAGGCCAGTGGATCCTGGCCAGCGGGTCTGCTCCTGCAGAGTTCAGAGCTGATGATACATTTTCCCATGTGCTATCAAAGCAGTGGTGAGTTCTGTCTTATATTTATATAACCAACAGAAAGAACCTAGTTTAGAGAAAACAGGCAAAGAAGGGAGCTGAGAGTAGCAATTTCTTAGCCTGCTCTATAATTTAGTATGGTATTCTCTGTGGAAGGAGAAAATGATCTATCCCTGTATTAACAGACAGGAGAGGATGAGAGAAGGAAAAAAAATCAAACAGTTTGGGCCCTGGTCCCAGAATTCTCAATGTGTTAGGTAGGAAGAAAAGCCTTTGATTTTTTTTTCATTTTAGCATCATACAAAGTTATTGGTTATTTATGGAAACAGCAGATGCACAATTAAAATATAAATCAACAGGTGGATAAACGGATGAATGGATGGAGCAACAAGCAGTGTGGTAACAAGGTGAGGAGAAAGGAGAGATCACAGTTGGGAAAGCGTATTGGGCTGCTTTCAGTTGGCATAACAAAATATCTGATACTGGATAATTTATAAAGCAAAGAAGTTGCTATGGCTCCCACTTTTAGAGGTCTAAGACCTTTTAGTGTGCTCTAAGACTCCCCCAGGCTGTACCATAGCATAGTGGATAGTATCATGGTGGGAACACCTGTGAAGGAGGGATCACAGGAAGCCAGAGAGTGATCCAGGCTTTCCTTCTTTTCATTTAAAATAAAACTAACTTTCCCCAGGCTAACTTACTCCATAAGACTAGCGTTAGCTCCTTCTAGGAGCAACACCCCGATGATCTAATCACTTCCAGCAGCCCTTATCTCTAGAGCTTCCCCCCGCTTCAACGCTACCCCCTTCAGGAACACGCTTCCGGAGCATGAATGTTTGGGTGTTACCAGGAAACTAAGGAGCCCCACATTTGGGTGCGATATGGTAACAGGAAAGTTGGAGTTTCCTCTTTTGGATCTCAGTCTCATAAATAAAAGAATGTAAAAGCTGACTCCGAAGGAAGGTCAAGGGCATTTTTCTTAGTTTAGTAGAAAAACAACAGGGCAGGCAAGCTGTAGATCTTGGAAGAGAGAAAGCCAAGCCCGTTTTTTTTTTTTTTTTTTTTTTTTTTTTTGGTGTTTCAAGACAGGGTTTCTCTGTAGCTTTGGAGCCCGTCCTGGTACTAGCTCTTATAGACCAGGCTGGCCTCAAACTCACAGAGATCTGCCTGCCTCTGCCTCCCAAGTGCTGGGATTAAAGGCACCACTGCCCAAGCCCCTTTGTAAGCAGCCCCATGGTCAAAAGGAGGGGCAGCTTCAGAGGAAAAGTGAGGAAACTAAGAGTATGTCCAGGAGGTGGTGGCGCACGCCTTTAATCTATCAAACTCCATAAGGAGCCTCTTCGATGCTTGAAGAAGCCTCTTGAAGGAGATTGGTGCTGCCAGGAGCAGATGTGTCTCACTGTCATGAAAAGTCCTAACTTCTTAAAACATTTTAAATGCCATATTCTGAAGGTCTCTGAAAGATTTGAAGAATATCTAACTAACTGAAATATATCTCTATATAATCTAGAAAATCTAACTAACATGACTACAATGTTGACTATTATAGATAACAATATATTAACCTATATTTCTTAATTATACATTACATTTTCAAATGAGTTAGACAATCACAATATCCTAATCAAGAGCAGAAATATATATACACAGTATGACAAAATTGACCTTAAATTTGAATCAACAAACCAAGATCCATACCAATGCAAATCTCTATAGCATATCCCCTTTAAATGTAAAAGAACATTTATAAACAATATTTGGGAATATGGGCATAGTCCTGTCCATACTACTTCCTGCTGTTACGGGGTGCTGTTAATCAGGTCTTTCATGATGTATCCTGTGTGCTAGGTTTATCTTAGTCATAAGTTGGGTGAAGTATTTTCTTTATGGGGGTGTTCACAGCCACCTTTCAGGGGGTCTTGTTCCATGAAACCATATTGGTATAGAAGCAATCCACAGGTTCCCATTTCTGTGAAAACAAAAAAGAACTTTTTTTCCAAAGCACCATATCCTTAGACTCAAGATACCTTTACAATATACATGCTGGTTTAGCTTAGCAACCCATATAATAAAATGTCTCTCTGTACTTAGCTCCTTCACAGTTAAAAAATTCAAAGAAAACACAATAATATACTTAGTCCAGACTCTCTGTGAATTTTCCATATTTACATGTCTTATTTTTCTTTACTTCTTTTAATCTATGACTATCTATACTCTGTTTCTTTAAAGACTTTACCCTTTTTTTAAGCATTAACTTTATTTTATGGCTCTCTATACTCTTTTTCTTCTTTCTTACAAGCCTTGAAAAGGAATTCTAGACCAAAAAAATATAGAATTTAACACAGCTTCTTGTTGCTTGCTCGCAGCTTGCTGCAGCTCCTTTGAGAGAGATTTTCCTGATTCAGACCTTTTCCTTCAGCAGTGCTATCCAGAGGGATAGTCACCTACAGATTTCTAACTGGCACCCTGATAAAAATGGCTATTCAGTACCTATTCCTACCCCTTTACTTGTGCTTTGATGTATTTAGTAGAGTCCAGAAATAGAAAAACTATATTTCCCAGACTCCCTTGCAGCTGTGTAATTTACATTCCACCAATTAAATATGGTCATGTGAGACAAATTCAGAACCTGTTTATTGAAGTGGGCAAAGAGTCATGGTAAGAAGCTTTCATGTGTAGGTACAGGTTGCAACAGGTCCTGAGTAATTCCAAAGCCAGTGGTTACAGCAGTTTCTTCCCTGTCCACAGATTACATCTGCAGGCAGTAATGCTGGAACCAGATGATGACAGGTCACCTTCCTGATTTGCTTACACAACTCCTACTTGAGGGAGGAGAAGATTTGCTATTAGGAGTTGGCATATGTGTGGTGTGTGCTATATGCTAGGCCCAGATGGGCTGGCTTTTTCTCAACAGCCCTACCCAGCACAGGGGTCATCCTCACCTTCCCTGAGGCTTTTCACCTCGTCTATAGCTCTCTATTAGTTAGCTGAATTCCTGAGCTGAATTGCAGACTAGGATTCTGTCTTACCTTCTTCTCAGAAGGTACCTGGGCTTTCCATGCAATCCCTGTAGCCCCTCTGTACTTCTGCAGATCTGACCATCCTTCTGCCTTTAAGCTTTATTTTTAGTTATGTGCATGTATGTAGGAGGGTAGGGGGCTGGGATGTGCATGTGAGTGCAATTTGTCTGCAGAAGGCAGAAGTGTGGGATCCCCCAAGGACCTGGGGTTACAGGTGGTTGTGAGCAGCGTGATGTGGGTGCTGAGAATTGAGCCCAGGTCCTCTGGAAGTGCAGTATATGTGCTTACCGCTGATTTATTTATCTGGAGAATTTACTTCCCCAGATGTCTCTGCATATAGCTGTGACCTGCACACAGACACTAGAAATCCATCTTATGTCTACTTGCCAGCCTAGGTGCCATGACACTGGGATCTATGTGTATGTTCCTGGCGGGGGGGGGGGGTACCTTTGAAAATCCTCTATAAGGCCAAGCATGGTGGTATATGCCTGGAGAAGTTGAGACAGGAGGATCACAAAGCTGAGGCTAACCTGGACTGCCCAGTGCCCAGTGACAATTTTTACAAAATCGCTATTTTGTTTTTGATTTTACAAGAAGGACGGGTCCTCATTAAGAATCCCCAGAAAAGACCTACTTCATGATGGGACAGAGGCGAGAGGTTGGAAAGCAGCCAGTGTCAAAGTCTGGCACCCAGATGGGTGTGCCTTCCAACTGCCTCCAAGCCACAGAGGGCACAGACGTGTGTAGAGCTGCTGGCCCAAGCTCAGCACGAGACAGCCGTCTGACTTCTTATTACCAGCCCGTGCAGAAAGGCAAAGATGGCCGTAGCCAAGCATTTGCATGCTGTGAACTGTGCGAAACGAACTCTGCCATTATCTCATGGACTTTGAAAGCTGCTTAGGAAAGAATACCTCATCTCAAAAGAGGATGTGGGGTGAGAAGAGGAGGGGGACAAAAGGGAGGAGACAAAGTCCTGTGGGAACACAAACCACGAGTCTCCCTTCCAGAGTGACTAACAGCAGTTTGTCTTTTGACCCTTGCCCTAGAAACATGCTGAACAAGTCTAAAACTGGACCAGGTTGTTTGTAGAAATGTCCTCAGGGCTCAGGTCCTCCTGCTACTGTAATGACAGCCCAACCTATGTTTTCTTTTTTCCTGATCACCACCCCCAACGAACAGATACCATTAAAACAAGAGGCAGTGATACAGACCAGAATCCCAGCATTCAGGAGGTGAAGGCAGGAGGAAAAAAGTTCAAGATGAACTTCTGTCATATAGTGAGTTCAGGTTCAACGTTAGCTTAAGCCATGTAAGATTCCACCTCAACAAATACACGAACAGACGTGCAGACAACAGCTAACATGTTAAGTCAGAAGCAGCTTCTTGGGCATAGCAGGCCTCACCCTGCTACTGACCGTACATAACCTACAGGGGAGAGGTGAAGAGGAGCGTGTGGCTCCAACAACACAGGCCTAGCCTCTGTGCGTACTGAGGCAAGAACAGTGAATACACACCTAAGAAGAGACGGGAGGTAAAAAGGCAGCTTTGAGTTTAGTTTGCATTTTTGAGACACGGTGTCACTTTGAAGTCCAGGAAGGAAGGAAGAAAAAAGTAGGGCACCAAAAGAAACTCAAGCCTGCACCCTCAAACTAAAACCTTTAGTACCATGTTGGTGCAGCCTA
The DNA here is from genome assembly GCF_014885135.2 of Alexandromys fortis. Lineage (NCBI taxonomy): Eukaryota > Metazoa > Chordata > Mammalia > Rodentia > Cricetidae > Alexandromys > Alexandromys fortis. The sequence goes on along the minus strand of NW_026068135.1, from coordinate 1,632,172 downwards.
GGTCATGCTTCAACAGTGAATGAACCACATTTTTTGGCCTTAAGGTACTGTAGATGCTACAAATCAGGCCTCATAGACACCTTTCTTCTTATGTAGGTCTCTAACTTGTCACCTGAAGCTTCCTGGCAGGAGTGACTGCACTTGACCACAGTGATAGTTTGCAAGACAACATACCCCTAAGTGGCTTCTTTCTCTTCTCTTCCTTGTCTCACTTTCTCACTGCCCTGCCAATATTTCCAAAAATCTCCCAAATAAACTACTCAACCTCAGATGTTTGTATCACCCCCTACTTCTAGGAGAACTCGAGCTGAGACATCCTCCAATATTTATCCATTTTAGTAAAACCTGTTCTCGTCCCTAGCCTGCAGCTCTTGGGGCACATGCTACCAAGGATAGCCCAGCACAAAAGTTGTATAAACATATTTAAGCATTGTAAGATTTTTTTGTAGCTTGATTGTATGGTTCATAAGCATAAACTTTGTAGACATCAACATTACATCACGTGATGTAATAAGAGCGGCAGGCTGCGTTCCTGCCGCCGGGGTTCACGGCCGCCTGGCTAGCTTATGCCCCGAAATAATTACACGGAAACTGTATGCTTTTAAACACTGCCTGGCCCATTAGTTCCAGCCTCTTATTGGCTAGCTCTTACATATTGATCTAACCCATTTCTAATAATCTATGTAGCCCACTAGGTGGCTTACCAGGGAAGATCTTAACCTGTGTCTGTGTGGGGTGGGAGAATCATGGCGACTCTTCGACTCGGCTTCTTTCTCCCAGCATTCTGTTCTGTTTACTCCGCCTATCTAAATTCTACCCTATCAGAGGCCAAGCAGTTTCTTTATTACTTAACCAATAAAACAACAGATAGAAAGATGACCCTCCTTCATCATTTCCTCTTTTTCCGTTTAAACAAAAAAGAAAGGCTTTAACATAGTAAAATTACATATAGCAAAACAGTTATTAAACAAGAATCACAGTTACAATATTTATATCTATTTTATCTTTTATCATAACTAAGGAAAACTATAACTATTCATTCTTCAACTCCATCAAAGACTCCAGAAGGATATAATATTACTTAAGTAAAC
>NW_026068135.1:1589599-1628968 GCF_014885135.2 Alexandromys fortis | reverse complement strand
TTCCTTTATTGTATAAGATTGTTTTGGCTATCCTGGGTTTTTTGATTTTCCATATAAAGTTGATTATTGTCTTCTCCAGATCTGTGAAGAATTTTGATGGGATTTTGATGGGGATTGCATTGAATCTATAGATTGCTTTTGGTAGAATTGCCATTTTTACTATGTTGATCTTCCCAATCCAAGAGCAAGGGAGATCCTTCCATTTTCTGGTGTCCTCTTCTATTTCTTTCTTCAGAGACTTAAAGTTCTTGTCAAATAGATCTTTCACTTCCTTGGTCAGGGTTACCCCAAGATATTTTATGCTGTTTGTGGCTATCGTGAAAGGTGATGTTTCTCTGATTTCCCTCTCTGTTTCTTTATCCTTAGTGTATAGGAAGGCAACTGATTTTTTGGAGTTGATCTTGTATCCTGCCACATTATTAAAGGTGTTTATCAGCTGTAGGAGTTCTTTGGTAGAGTTTTTGGGCTCGCTTATGTATACTATCATATCAGCTGCAAATAACGAAAGCTTAACTTCTTCCTTTCCAATACGAATTCTAGAAATGACAGAGACATCTTGCTGCCTGTACAGTCACCCAAAGGTCCTCTGTGCCGTTGGGGCATCCATCTTCGGCCTTCAGGCCCATAGTATCCAGCAGACATTTCCATGAAGCAGGAAATTTCAAAGACAGTTCAGTCATTATCTGCTGTGTCCTGCAGAATGTCTCGCGAATTCTTTTATGAAGCAGGAACTCCGAAAGACCATCTCATCTTTAGGCAAGTTTAGCAGTCCTCTCTGCAGGTTCTTTGTGTCCAGTTTATGCATCAGTCCAGGCAAGAACAGTTTCTTGCCCAAATGGCTATCAAACTCCATAAGGAGCCTCTTCTATGCCCATCTTCCTCTCGAAGTAGATTGGTACTGCCAGGAGCAGACGTGTCTCATTGTCATGAAAAGCCCTAAGTTATTAAAACATTAAATGCCTTATTCTGCAGTCTTTGAAAGATATGAAGAATGTCTATCTAACTGAAATATATCTCTATATATCTAGAAAATCTAACTAACATGACTACAAGCTTGACTATTATTGATGATTATCCATCAACAACCTATATTTCCTAAATATACATTACATTTTTAAATGAACTACATAATCACAATACCTTAATCAAGATCAGAAATACATATATATATATCAAAATTGATCTTAAAATCCATACCAATGCAAATTATTCATATCTATATCATATCCCCCTTTAAATGTAAAAGAACATTTATAAACAATATTTAGGAACATGGGCGCAGTGTTTTCTCTCCAAACTGCTCCTGCTGAATGGGAACACTGTTATTTAGGTCTTTTATGGTATACCCTGTGTGCCAGGGTCATCTCAATTGGCAGTTGAGTGAAGTAATTTTCTGAAGGTGTTCACAGCAATCTTTCAGGAGGGCGTGGTCTATCATACCAAATTGGGATAGAAGAAATCCACAGGGTCTCATCTTCTGTGAAAACAAAAGAAGACTCTCTCCAAAGCACCATATCCTTAGACCCAAATTCTGAAGTCATAATACCCTTATGATATCCATTCTAGTTCTGCTTGGAAGCCCATATAATGAAATGTCTCTCTGTACTTAGCTCCTTTACAGTCAAAATTTTTTAAAGAAAACACAATGTACATAATCCAGACTCTCTTTGAATTTTCCATTTTTACATAGCTTATTTTTCTTAATTTCTTTTCATCTATAACTATCTGTACTCTGTCTCTTTAAAGGCTTTACCTTTTTTTTTAAACCACTAACTTTATTCTCTATATTCTTTTTATTCTCTCTCTCAAGACTATGTACATTCATCCAACACTGTGATCCATTGAGGTCTGTTATGTCTGAATCTGTTTATTGTGAATCTGTAATTTTTTACTATCCAGGAGCATTTCTTAAAATGTTAAGCAGTTCTTAAAAACATAAGTTGCACCATGTACAGGTAATACGGTACCGCCTGTGTCCTGCCCAGTCTCAACCTTAACTGTGCTGTTATTATGGTAATTATGATAGTTCCTGCCTGAGACCAGCACAGTTCAGCATGGCGGAGTTGAGCCGCTCCTGCCTCAGAGCCATTTGGTGCCCCTGAGCCACACACAGTTCCAGGCACACAGCAGTCCACATTGCCATCAAGCAAGCCTTAGCACTTTACTCCAAATGCTCCATTCAAAAGCTCTGTCTCCCGCAGGAGCCAGACAGAGATCGCAATGGCGGCACAGCCCAGAAAGCCGGCATTTTAAAACAGCCAGTTTTTCCCTGCTGCCGAGTCAGGACAATTTCTTTGCGGCAAGCAAAAAGCTGTCTTAAATTCTCTCTCTCTCCTTTTTAAGCCCTCTCAGGTTTTTAAGTGGATTTAGTCCATCACGTCGGGTGCCACTCTGTTGTAATAGGAGCAGCGGGCTATGTTCCTGGTACCTGGCCGAGAAAAAGGGGAAATGATGGTCATCTTTCTATCTGTTGTTTCATTGGTTAAGTAATAAAGAAACTGCTTGGCCTCTGATAGGGTAGAATTTAGATAGGCAGAGTAAACAGAACAGAATGCTGGGAGAAAGAAGCCGAGTTGAAGAGTCGCCATGATTCTCCACCCGACACAGCCGCAGGTTAAGATCTTCCCTGGTAAGCCACCTTGTGGTGTTACACAGAATATTAGAAATGGGTTAGATCAATATGTAAGAGCTAGCCAATAAGAGGCTGGAACTAATGGGCCAGGCAATGTTTAAATGAATACAGTTTCCATGTAATTATTTCGGGGCATAAGCTAGCCATGCTTGAGCCGGGGTGGCTGGAACGCAGCCCCGCTGCTCTTATTTCAACAATCATGTTAGCAAAAACATTGGACATGCCCACTAGACCCTTCCATACACCCAAGGCATTTGATACAAAGTGTATTTGAGTTTTGAGAATCCTTCTGGATCTTAAGGACCTTTCCCAGATCTTTGAATTTATCATATTAGATATTTGCTCTGGTACTGGCATCATACTCGGGTCATGGCAAGCGTCTTCATCACTTTTCTGTTGCTAAGATAGAACAGCATGACCAAGGCAACTTATAGGAGGAAGTGTTTGTTTGGGCTTGCAGTTCCAGAGGGCTAAGGTCTATCATGGTCTGGAAGCATGACTGCAGGCGACTACTGCAGGTGGTCAGAGCAGGCAGCGGAGAGCTCACACACTGAACTGCGAGCACAGAGCAGAGAAAAGGAGGTGGAGATGGTATGAGGCTTTTGACCTCAAAGCCTGCCCCCTTCCTCGAGCAAGTCTGTGCTCCTCCCCCCAGACAGGGCTACCAACTGAGAACCAAGTGCTCAAATGCCCAAGAGTGTGGAGATGTTTCTCATCAACGCCCCCAACACCCAGTAGGCTTTTGTTTGGTAAATGTATTTTCTGATAAGTTAAGTATCAGTAGGGAGGTAGTTTAAACATACTAGGAGAGATTATAATTTGGACGCTGGTGATCTTTTATGATACGTGCCTACAGATCAGGGTGGCCTCAGATCTGTGATCTCCCTGTCCCATCCTCCTGAGTACTGGAATTACAGGGGTACACCATGACCAGCTGTAATTTTCTTCCTTCCTTCTTCTCTCTAGCTCTTCCTGTCCCTCTTCCCTCATTTCCCCCCATGTTTTCTTTTGAGACAGTATCTTGCTATGTAACCTGGCAGGCCTGGTATGTAGTATGTAGCCCAGGCTGTCCTCAAACTTATGAAAATTCTCCTGCCTCAGCCTCACAAGTGATGGGATTATAGTTATGTGCTTGGCTGTACTTTGCTTTCTTAAATTGTACTATACTCATATTGCTATTTATTGTTAAACTTCATATTTAAATGAGATGTCACCTGTAACCCTCCACTTTAAATACTATTCTACTACTGTCATTTTAGCTTGTATTACCAAAGACCTGATACAGAACTATTGCACTGACGTGCAATATTGATAGTTATACAGCCTACAAAACCTTGTTAATATTTGAAGTTTATGGCTGGACAGTGGTGGCACACGCCTTTAATCCCAGCACTTGGGAGGCAGAAGCAGGTGAATTTAAGTGAGTTCTAGGCCAGTCTTGTCTACAGAGTGAGTTCCAGGACAGTCTCCATAGTTACACAGAGAAACCCTGTCTCAAAAAAAAAACCCATAAATAAATAAATAAAGTTTATGATATAAGGAAGGAATGCAGTTACATGCACTTTAAAGAAATGAAATACCAGAGTTCATTCCAGTATAAATCAATGTATAAACATGTAATTTTATTTTATTTTCTAATGTATAAAGGTTTATATTTTCACTGTCATCTATATTCACTCCTGTTAGACATCATTATCTTTTTGCTTTTGAGGCAAAGTCTCAGTATATAGTCGAGACTTGAAATCTGCCTGCTTCAGCCTGCTGAGTGTTGGGATTACAGGTATATACCACTATGCCCAACTAGATATCATGATCTTTTAAAAATATTTTAGAGTTACTTATTTTATTATATGTATGACTGTTTTGCCTGCATGTTTATTTGTGGAAGAGAGAGATATACTATATGTGTATATATACACACACACATAATTGATCAGCATACATATTGATGCTTGCCCTGTGCAGTGTGAGGAGCTAAGGATGCAACGTTACAGCAATAGGAGAAAGGTAGTTCAGTCATAGAGCAATTGCCTAGCGTGTGCAAGCTCCAGGTCCCTTAACCATAACGCACATTACAACAAAAAAGTTCCCGATCATTAAACATGTTTGAACAGTATAACTAAATAGAGTAGGTGCAAATTTGAAACAAACCTATAGTGACAGCATCTATCCCTGTGTGACACCTTCTTTCATTAAATTACTTTTCTTAATGAAACAGACAGGGTTTTGTTCTCTCCTTTTTTCAATCTAAACTCTTAATGCTCAAAATATTAAGAATTCTATCATGAAAAAGTGTTACATAATTTTGTTTATTGTCCACATGATTTTACTGAATTGGATAGTGGGGAATTCCTTCTTTGTGTGACAATAGCATCAAAGATTCTCTTAAATGTAAAGAATGGTTTTGGAAAGATGGCTCAATGGTTAAGTGCACTTGTTGCTCTGGCAGAGGACCCAGGTTCAAGGCCTAGCACTCACGTGGCAGCTCTTTTGGCCTCTGCAGGCATCAGGCAGTCACATGGTGCACAGATGTGCATGCAGGCAAAACACCCGTAGGTAGAAAATGAAAAGCTTACAATGCAAAGGGATGTGAGTCACAAATGGGGAATTTTTATCAATAATATGTTTTAAGATTTTATAAAAATTATCTGTACTACAGTGTTGGAATGATAGCTCACAGTACTTCGAGAGGCCTGGAGTTCTGTTCCCAGCATGCATCAAGAAGGCTTAATAACTTCCCATAATTCCTGCTCCACGGAGATCTGAACCCTCTGACCTCTGCCACCTCTCATTCATGTGGACATGCTTCCCCCACCTACACATAGTTAAAAATAAAATAAATCTTTAAAAAATTGCTGCAGCCAGGTGGTGGTGGCACACACCTTTAATCCCAGCAGAAGCGGGTGGAAGCAGGCAGATTTCTGAGTTCGAGGCCATCCTGTTCTAGAGTGAGTTCCAAGAGAGCCAGAGCTACAGAGAGACCCTATCTCAAAAAAAAAAAAAAAAAAAAAAAAAAAAAAAAAAAAAAACAAGGCAAAAATCCTTTCAATTTTTGCTTTCATCGCTGGGTTACATAGGGCCATTTTCATGCAAGTAATTTATTTTGAGCACCTCCCCTCCCACGCCCTGCTATCTTCCCCCCTTTTTCCTTTTTCTCCTCCATTATTCTTTTGTTCCCCCACGCGTTTGCACTTCTACATTCACGTCGTCTGCACACGACTTTATGTATCCCCAAATGAGAGACAAGGACTTACTATGTAGCCCAGGCTGGCTTCTATCTCCCAAATGCTGGACTTATAGACCTGGTCACCCCATCCGTCTGCAATCTCTTTTCTAACTTTAAATCATAGATTCAAAATGAGAGGCGATGCCAATCACGGTTGAGAGAATTTTAGAATGGAAAGATTTTGGCATTTAAAGTGTGAGGTCTCGAACTGGACCTCGCCCTGTGTTCTGAATGACCTCTAACTATCCTACTAAACCTTCATACAGGTGAAAGGAAGCACCAGTATTCTACCAACACAGGCAGCATATAAACTGAAGGATGCTTTGGACTTCCTGGGTTAGGGTTTTCAAGAGTTGCTCAGCATGTCAAGAAATCTCAGTAACACGGGCAGTAGTGTTTTTGTTACCAGGTTTGCCACGGTGGGCCTCCTACATCAGTCTGCATCTTTAGCCGTGACTTAACAACATCTGAATACTTTATTATGTTTTCTGGGGTTGCCACGCCCGCAGGTTTGCACTGTGAAAGGCATGTGATTTTATTAGACATTTCTTTTATTCCTCCTTTCAGCTAAGCATTATACCATTTATTGCAACTATGTGCAGAGGTATATGGTATCACCTGTACCTTTCATTTCAGCCTAGTAGAGGAGGCTACTAACTGCATTGTAAGGAGATTGTCGGGTCTGAGATTGCTGTTCTAAATCACTAATCCTTAGCATATGATAATACCTTTTCCTGTCCCAAAGCACTTAGCCTGTCTGCCTACTATGTGTCACGAGAGTGATCAGCATGTTCACGTGGCTTCAAGACTAAAACGGTTGGTGGCGCACGCCATTAATCCTAGCACTCGGGAGGCAGAAGCAGGCAGATCTCTGTGAGTTGGAGGCCAGCCTGGTTTCCAAGAGCTAGTTCTGGGACAGGCACCAAAGCTACAGAGAAACCCTGTCTCGAAAAACCAAAAAAAAAAAAAAAAAAAAAAAAAAAAAACCACAATTGTTCAGCCCTGCCTTAGTCTTAACCATCTGTGGTCTACAATAACAATTTCATCCATTTTCTTGATAACAATGCTGACAGCTTGGTTGTTTGTTATCTGGAATATTTTATGCCCTCTTAGAAAAGAACATAATTCAAAAGGCCAGTGAATCAAATCTCGAAGGGAACTTCACAATGAAGTGCATCCATGTTGCTTTGAGTTTAGAATTTTCCCTGGAGGAACTTGGAAGCAAGCATTAACGAGCACACCCACTTAGTCTTATGCTATACAACACACTGGCGCTAAACACCTCAGTAGGAAAATAAGCAGTTAGCCAGAGGCACACAGGAACAAGAAATAAATATATAGTTTAGGCTGGATTCAAACATAAACCTGCAGATCATGTTGTCAACACAGTCAAACAGAAAAAAATGTGTCATCAGTGAGAAAGCCTGTAATAAACGTGCAGCAAGGCTGACCTTTGGCAGGACTGCGGAGTAGCTGGTGTTTGTTCCCATCTCTTCTATCCTTCCCTGGTGGCCTTTTACCCCTCACAGCTGCAAGCCGGAGGCCCTCAGTCAACATGGAATTAGCAACAGTTTCAAGATGAGAGGCAGAGATAGGAGAATGGCCTAGAAGCTTGCAGAGCAGCAAGCCTATACTAGACAGCTTCAGAAATGAGAGCCTCCCTCCCAAACAAGCAGGAGATAAACGACTCCTGAAAAGTTTCCACACAAACATCATAGACAGACAGACAGATGGACACACACACACACACACACACACACACACACACACACTACATAAAACAAAAACTCCAACATGAGTTCTTGTTTGTGGAAACAAAGTTCTAAACCGCTTGCCTTTCTCATTAATCAAAGCAAAAATCCCCAAGATTCATGAGAGGCTGCGGAGGGCTCTGGCAGTCACCCCTCATCACACGATTACTGACTATTCTGGAAGCCCTCCAGTTAACTCTGAGTTGCTAGAAGGCATGAGCAGTTCAGAACAATGAAAAGTCTGAGGTTATTTTTTAAATAACAAATTTAACTGAAAGTATATAATGAGGATCAAGTAATTAGCAAGATGGTTCTAGATTAGCCTTGATAATATCTGTTTTAAGAGTTTATTTCAAAATCAGAAGAAGAATGCCAGCTGTGGTAGAGCAGTCCTATAATCTTAGTCTCCATGAGGGCGAGGCAGGATGATTGCTGAGTGTTTGCGGTGAGTGTGGGCTGCATAGGGAATCACAGGCCTCCCTAGGCTACATAGCAAGGTCCCACCACAAAAAAAGAATCAGAATGGTTGCATTTAAAGGCAAATGACCTTTAAACATTTTCCTTTTGGAACAGATTTAAAACATGGAGAAATTGTACCAATTATTTATCTCTGTGTTATTTGTGGCAAAATTCCTGACAAGCGCAACCCAAGGCAAAAAAGCTTTCTTTTGATTGGCAGAGCAAGGGACACGGTCTACTATGGCAGGAACAGGAGACTCCTGGTACGTTGTCTGTGCAGTGCCCACAGGGGCTAGAAGGGGGCAGAATCCCTGGGAGTGGAATTATGGGGCCTCTGTGGGTGCTGGGGATCAAGCCTGGCTTCCATGGAAGAGCTCTTAACCACCAAACCAACTTTCTAGCTCCTTGTTTTATTATTATTATTATTATTATTTTTGTAATTCAATCATGTGGTCCTTGAGCCTAAAGTTTCTTTTTACAACAGCGTTTGACAAACTTTTCTTTCATGGAGGGTTTCAAATGAACTTTAGTTAACTCAAGCCAAATAGTCATGGAACCTTAAAACAGTGAAGAATAATTTTTTTCTGTGCAAACATGTTCATTGTTACTGGTTAGAGAGTAACATGTATAATTGTTACTGGCTGAATAGGCTGACTCTTTTTAAAAATTTTTTATTTATAAGTTTTTCTTCAGCTTGCATACCAACCACAGTTCCCCTTCCCTCCCCTCCTGCTACTAGGCAGACCCTTGATTAATACTGTCTCTGATCCGCCTAGGCTGACAGGAAATCCCTTGTGCACGCAGCGGCATAGGCTTCTACTTCATCGTGTACGAAGTGCGAAGGCAGACCAGCTGATCTCCTTCCAAGGTCTAAGATGCCAAAAGTAGATTATAATTATAGGTGCGCCCCTCCCTCTGTATTAGAGGACTCAAAATAATGTACCTAGAGTTTTCCTTGAGTGTAAAGTTTTTACTTTAATAATCAGAGCTGGGAAGGGTGTAGAAAGTGGTTCAGTTTTTTGTTTTCCCCTTATGAATTTTCTGTGGGTAAATATTCACCAGGTAGACGAAGCCCAGAATACCCGTCAATTGACAGCCTCCTGGGGGAGAGCAAAGGTTAAAGAATTGAGAGTTGGTTACTGAAGGCAGCACATAGGCAGTGAAGGCCACATTTGTCGCTGTCTTCACAGATATCTAGGTTGTGTCTGTTGGAAACAAGAGTCGTTCCCAGTTACTCTATTCAGTGCTATCAGAAGTGATGGCTGTCAGGGATGCTCATAATGGCTATTGTAACACGAAATGAGAGCGTTCCTAGGGTTTCTAGGGCTGACTCTCCCCATCATGCTAATTTAGGTGGATGTGCATTGTGGCCCATAGGTAGCACTTTGGGGATCAGAGTGCTTTAATAGTCAGGTGCATGAAATGAAGTTTTTCAAATGCAAATTATTCTCACAGTGAACTCCCTTTGGCTAAAGAGGTAGGACCGCTTTCTGGACATTGCCCAACAAATTATAAATGCATCCTCTAAAATGGTTCAACTACAGTTTCTAGATAAAAACTCTCCAGCCTAAGACACTCTGTGACCACTCCCCTAGCAGCTCCTCCAGAGAGTGGCAGCTCTGACAGGAGACTTGGGGCTCCACAGGTGCACAGGGAGGCCACTTCAGCTGCTCGACTGGGTCTCAGTCCCTTCCTGTGACTTTTCTGTCACAGTGCATTTTCTGTTGCTATGACCAGATCCCCAAGTCTAGGTAAGTGAGGAAGAATGGAAGTCTCATCCGCCTACGGTTCTGGAGGCTGGGAAGTCCGAGAACATGGTGCTGGCATCTGTTCCACATCTGGCGTGCTGTCCGAAGACTATGGAAGGTGGAAGAACAAGTGGGCATGTGCACCTGCAGAAGAAGCAAAACATGGAGGATAGCCTTGGTCCATAAGAGCTCACAGTCTAGGTCATAAATATAGCTCTTCCAAGATGAGAACTCACTCCCGTAAGAATCAAGCCAGCCAGAGGGCCAAGCGGCAGATAGGGACTCACAAGCCGCCTGGAGTAGTTTGTCCTGGGTGGTTAGGAAGAAGCTAAGGGCCAGCATTGGGGCCTTGTGGCACCTGGCATTCAGGCGCCATTATGGTGAGCAAATGTATGAAGGGCTACGGGAGGGAGAAAGAGAGGCAGAGCAGATCATGTTCTGTGCAGAGAGGCAAATTTGTTGTTGCTTGTCTTTTACTCTTAATACTCCTCACTCTTTAGGTCTTTTGGGGGGCCTGCCACCCAACTCCCAAATAAATCACACACGGAGGCTTGTTATTACTTATAAATGCCTGGCCTTAGTTTGGCTTATTTTTAGCCGGCTTTCCTTAAATTATCCTGTTACCTTTTGCCTCTGGGCTTTTTCCTTTCCTTACTTCTGTATCTCTTACTGTCACTCTTACTCCGTGGCTGGCCAGCTGACCCCTAGCATCCTCCTCTCCTTGTTCTCTTGCTTCTCTTTTCCTCCTTCCAGATTTCCCTTACTCCTTACACTCTCCACCTGCCAGCCTCTCTATCCTTTCTCCCACCTCGCTATTGGCCGATCATCACTTTCTTAGACCCTCGGGTGCTTTAGACAGGCAAAGAATCCCAGCCTCACAAAATTAAACAAATGCAGCCCAAACAAAAGCCACACACTGTTAAACAAATGTTCCAGAACATAAACAAATGTAGCGCACCTTAAAAAATTTCTACAACATAAATCTGCAGACAATAAGGTGATGAGGAACAGACTGATGTGGGAGGCCCAATTGCATCTGGGGCCTTTGTGGTGTCTGGTCCTGGACTGCTGCCGGGGACTGTGTCTGTGTCTGGGGGCCTGTGACCGTGGTCTGTGTTGATGTCCATGGCTCCTGTTACCACTGAAGGCTGTGAAGATGCCCAGGGGTTGGGCTACCACATGTGGGCTGGCGCCCAAGGGCCATGGCACAGCAGGGGCCATACTAATCTGAATGGCCTGGGTTGCCACCTGGGGCCATGGAGCCCTCTGGGCTTGAGCTGTGGTCGGGGGGCCATGTCTACATCCATGGCGCTTCTGCAGCCAGAGTCTGTGTTGATGTCCAAGGGTGCCTGTTACCACTGAGGATTGAGTGGATGCTCAGGGTATGTGCCCCCACCTGGGGACATTTTGGTGTCCAAGGGCTGCCCTATAGCCAGAGTGATATCCATCAGCGTAGCCTTTGCTGCTAACTGGAGCCAAGGTGCCATCTGGACCCAGGCTGCTGCTAAGGACCACGCCTAGGTCTGTGGTCCTTCTGCAGTTAGGGTTTGTGTTGATATCCATGGCCAATGTTGCCACCAAAGGTCACATGGATGCCACCTGTGGCCATGTTGGTGACCAAGGGATGTTCCATGGTGAGGGCCATGCCAATCTGAGTGGATTGTAATGCCACCTGTGGCCAGAGTGTCGCCTAGGCCCAAGCTACTGCTAGTTACCATGTCCGGGTCTGTGGTCCTACCACAGCCAGGGTCTATGTCAATGTCAGTGACTCCTGTTACCCCTGAAGGCCATGTAGATGTCCGGGATACGGGCCAACACTGGAGACCATATTGGTGCCCTAGGGTCATCCTGCCACTGAGGCCATACAGATTGGGGTGGACAGCACTGCCGCCCAGGGCCATGGTGGTGTCTGGGTTCAGGCTACAGCTAGGGCCCATGTTTTGGTCCTTGGTCCTACTACAGCCAGGGGCTGGGCTGATATCCACGGCTTCTGGTACCACTGAAGGCCAAGCAGATGCACAAGATCTGGTATGCCACCTGGGGCCATGTTATTATCCAAGGGACATCTTGCAGCTGGGGCCATGCTGACCTGAGAGGCCTGCACAGTCACTCGGGGCCCTGGTGGCATCTGGGCCTGGTCTCTTGCCGAGAGCCATGTCTGGGTTCATAGTCCTACTACAGCTGACATCTTTGACTTAAGTTCCCACCAAAGGCCTTAAAGATGCCTTATTTCCAGTTGCTACCTGTGACCATGTTGGGGTCTGAGGGACATGTAGCTGCCAGGGACATGCCGAGCCCGGGCTGCTGCTGAGGGCCAACCCTGGGTCTATGGCCCCACCACAGCTAGGGTACATGAGATGTCCATGGCTCAGGTTGTTCGTGTTAACCACAGGGGCCCCTGTAAACCATTGTTGAACTATGAGTTGAAGTATAGGGGCCTTGCTGAGCTGGCCTGGAACTCACTAGCCTGTAGAAAGTCATCCCCTCTTCACCAGAGAGCTAACCCCATTCCTTGTCAGCCGTGATATAACGGACTCCTATGACCCTAGCGTGGGAAAGTTAGCCCCTCCCCTAATAGGAGAGTTGGCCCTCCCATACTTGGGAAAGACAGCCCCACCCCTCACCCTGGGTGTGGGAGAGCTGACTCTGCCCTTCATCTGAGGGTAGTGGTCCTAGTGGCCCCAACTGAGCAGCCACTCAGGTACACATACAGGACTTTTAGCTGGCACACCTCAACATCCACGACCTGCTGGAGTGTGTGAAGGGACTGGTCCTGCAGAGCCATGGCCACATATGACTAGAGGTGACAGTGGAAAGTTCGGGGAGTTTCCTAGGGGTCCAGAGTTGATGGTGTACCGGAGGCCAGAAGCCCTGAATATGACCAACAACACATTACACAACAAACATTCACGAAGAAAACCACTTGGAACAAAAGGCCAAGATGTCAGCATGGCCCCGGGTGACTGTGCAGGCCTCTCAGGTCAGCATGGCCCCAGCTGCAAGATGTCCCTCAGATAATAACATGGCCCCAGGTGGCATACCAGATCTTGTGCATCTGCTTGGCCTTCAGTGGTACCAGAAGCCGTGGATATCAGCCCAGCCCCTGGCTGTAGTATTGAAGCCAACAGCATGAGTTTTTTTTTTTCTTTTTTTTGAATTTATTTATTTATTTATTAATTAAAGATTTCTGTCTCTTCCCCACCGCCACCTCCCCTTTCCCTCCCCCTCCCCCAATCAAGTCCCCCTCCTTCGTCAGCCTAAAGAGCAATCAGGGTTCCCTGCCCTGTGGGAAGTCCAAGGACCACCCACCTCCATCCAGGTCTAGTAAGGTGAGCATCCAAACTGCCTAGGCTCCCACAAAACCAATAGGTGCAGTAGAATCAAAAACCCATTGCCATTGTTCTTGGGGTCTCAGTAGTCCTCATTGTCCACTATGTTCAGCAAGACTGGTTTTAACCCGGGCTTTTTCAGACCCAGGCCAGCTGGCCTTGGTGAGTTCCCGATAGAACATCCCCTTGTCTCAGTGTATGGGTGCACCCCTCGCGGTCCTGAGTTCCTTGCTTGTGCTCTCTCTCCTTCTGCTCCTGATTTGGACCTTGAGATTTCAGTCCGGTGCTCCAATGTGGGTCTCTGTCTCTGTCTCCTTTCATCGCCTGATGAAGGTTAATATTCAGGAGGATGCCTATATGTTTTTCTTTGGGTTCTCCTTCTTATTTAGCTTCTCTAAGAACCCGAATTATAGGCTCAATGTCCTTTATTTATGGCTAGAAACCAAATATGAGTGAGTACATCCCATGTTCCTCTTTTTGGGTCTGGCTTACCTCACTCAGGATAGTGTTTTCTATTTCCATCCATTTGCCTGCAAACTTCAAGAAGTCCTTGTTTTTTACTGCTGAGTAGTACTCTAATATGTATATATTCCATACTTTCTTCATCCATTCTTCAATTGAAGGGCATCTAGGTTGTTTCCAGGTTCTGGCTATTACAAACAATGCTGCTATGAACATAGTAGAGCATATACTTTTGTTGTGTGATAAGGCCTCTCTTGGGTATATTCCCAAGAGTGGTATTGCTGGGTCCATGGGTAGGTTGATCCCAAATTTCCTGAGAAACCTCCACACTGCTTTCCAGAGTGGTTGCACAAGTTTGCATTCCCACCAGCAATGGATGAGTGTACCCCTTTCTCCACAACCTCTCCAGCAAAGGCTATCATTGGTGTTTTTGATTTTCGCCATTCTGACAGGTGTAAGATGGTATCTTAAAGTTGTCTTGATTTGCATTTCCCTGATCGCTAAGGAAGTTGAGCATGACCTTAGGTGTCTTTTGGCCATTTGAACTTCTTCTGTTGAGAGATCTCTGTTCAACTCAGTGCCCCATTTTATAATTGGGTTGATTAGCCTTTTACGGTCTAGTTTCTTGAGTTCTTTATATATTTTGGAGATCAGACCTTTGTCAGTTGTGGGGTTGGTGAAGATCTTCTCCCAGTCAGTGGGTTGCCTTTCTGTCTTAGCAACAGTGTCCTTTGCTTTACAGAAGCTTCTCAGTCTCAGGAGGTCCCATTTATTCAATGAGGCCCTTACTGTCTGTGCTGCTGGGGTTATACGTAGGAAGTGGTCTCCTGTGCCCACGTGTTGTAGAGTACTTCCCACTTTCTCTTCAATCAGGTTCAGTGTGTTTGGACTGATATTGAGGTCTTTCACCCACTTGGACTTGAGTTTTGTGCATGGTGATAGATATGGGTCTATTTTCATTCTTCTACAGATTGACATCCAGTTTTGCCAGCACAATTTGTTGAAGATGCTCTCTTTTTTCCATTGTATACTTTTAGCTCCTTTATCGAAAATCAGGTGCTCATAGGTTTGTGGGTTAAAGTCAGGGTCTTCTATTCGATTCCATTGGTCGACTTCTCCAACAGCATGAGTTTTGAAGCCAACAGGCCACAGCAAATCTATAGTACTCCCTTGGCAAGAGGGCAGGAGTCTGGAAGGATGTTCTAAATATAACTGAAGGCTGTATTTATGTGGCCACTGTGGAATATATATATATATGTACACACACACACACAAAATATTCCACAGCTTCAAAACTCATGCTGAAATGTGGTCCCCAGTGTAACAAGTGCTGAGAGGTGGTAGGTTGATATATACATACATATGTATATGTGGATCTCTATGGAAGGACTAATGGAAACAATGTGCAAGAGAGCCTGAGATAGAGTTTAAATCAGTACCACCAAGCATATGAAGTGCACATGGTAGCTAAATTCAGAATTTATTCCAAAAAACTGAAAAGAATTCATCCTCTGCAGTATGGGGGATGTCATAGACTGAATAATGTTCCTTCTCCACCTTAATCTATTTTGTGTTGTTGTAATAAAATATGTGGGGCTGGGTTAGGGTTTCTGTTGCTGTGAAGAGACACCATGACCACAGCAACTCTTTTAAAGGAAAACACTTAATTGGGGGGTATAGTCCATTACCATCATGGCAGGGAGCATGGCAGCATGCGAGCAAACTGTCGTGGACTATCAGTTGAAGATGATTGCATTTGTTTGTGCTGTGGAACATTTGTTCAACGATATAAAGATGTGTTGCATTCTGTTATGTTGCATTTGTTTAACTCTGTGAAGCTGTGATACGGATTGGACTAATAAAGAGCTGAACGGCCAGTCGCTAGGCAGGAGGAAGGGCAGGCAGGGCTAGTGGGCAGAGAGGATAAATAGAAGAAGAATGAGAAGAGAGGGAGGAGTGCGAGAAGAAGGAGAGGAGGACTCCAGGGGCCAGCCAGCCAGGCAGTCACACAGCAAGTCATGAAGTAAGAAGTAAAGAAGATTATATAGAGTAGAGAAAGATAAAAGCCCAGAGGCAAAAGATAGATGGGATAATTAGTTAAGAAAAGCTAGCTAGAAACAAGCCAAGCTAAGGCCAGCCATTGATTAAAAAAAAAAAAAAAAAGAATAAGCCTCTGTATATTTATTTGGGAGCTGGGTGGTGGGCCACCAAAGAGCCAAAAGAGTAAAATAAACAGCAGCTATAGAAGACACGGTGCTGGAGAAGAAGCTGAGAGTTCTGTATCTGGATAGACAGGCAGCAGGGAAAGAACTGGCTTGAGCACACGTGAGACCCCAAAGTCTGCCCCCACAGTGACACACGTCCTCCAACAAGACCACACCTCCTAATAGTGCCTTCCCTATGGACCAAGTAGTCAAACACATGAGTCTATGGGGGTCATACCTGTTCAAACCACCGCAGCTGGATATGTAAAAAGAATGGAAATTTATTCCATATAGTTCCTGGAGACTGAAAAGTCCAAGATTAAAGCCCTGGCATCTGGTTCCCAGTGAAAGTCTTTACATCACCGAGACAAGGCTGAAACCTCATCACAGAGACAGCTACTCACAGTGTGGCATTTAGGCAGCAGAGAGCCCGAATGAGTTACCTGAGATGAGATCTAGTCCCTAAGACACTCCCCCAGTGGTCTGTATCTTCCATCCAGGGCTCACCTCCTGGTTTCCATGCTCTCCCAGCAATGCTATCAAGTAAAGAATTCGTCTATCAATGGATCCACTGATGAAGGCAGAGTCTATGGTGGTGCCAATGATTTGGGTTTATTAACCTAGAAACCATGTCTTCAACATCTGAGTCTTTGTGCAAGCTACAACAGCCTCACATGATAGAAGGAACAGGGTACTGATGTGGAAGAAGAGCAGAAGAAAGGACATCCACTTCCCCTTTTATGATGACATCATTAGTCCATTTACAAGACTGGAGGAAAGAACCCCCAGGAGCCCATTGCAGTATCATTGTACTGAAAATTAAGTTTCCAACCCATGATCTGGAGTGTAGAGTTTGGGGGGACATTCAAACCATAGCAGTTCTTCCAGATATCCATCTTTTAATGCCACAAACCTGTAAATGTATTCTCTTAAGATGCTAGAAGCTGGGTGGTGGTGGCACATGCCTTTAATCCCAGCATTTGGGAGGCAGAAGCTGGTTGGTCTCCATGAGTTCGAGGCCAGCCTGGTCTACAGAGTTTAGAAGCCAGGGCTATTATACAGAGAAACCCTGTCTCAAACCCCCGCTCTCCCAAAAGATGATAAGAGACCTTGCAGATATTATTAAGTTGATGTTCTTGAGATGGGAAGATTTTTCCTGGTTTACACGAATGGATTGAAATCCCCTAAAAGAGGGAGACGGGATAGTAAGGTGATAGTGGGGGTAGCTGCTGGAGGGATGCAGGTCTGGAAGTCAAGAAGCCTGCAGTTTTTGGGTTCTGCTGCCTTCTTTAGCAACATTTGATGGAGGAACTTTTATACATTTATAATAGGTAGAAGTAAATCAGGTAAACCAGACTTTATTTTGAGCCAAGATTTCTCCGTGTAACAGCCCTAGTTGTCCTGGAACTCACTCTGTAGACCAGGCTGACCTCAAACTCACAGAGATCTGCCTGCTTCTGTGCCACCATCACCCAGATCAGCCTGCTTATTTAAACTGCAAACCATGTACCAAGTTTCTGGCCGAAATTGTGTAGAATAAGTTAAACACAACTGCATTCTATTATTATCTGAGACTATTTCTTATGCATATTATATAGAAATAAAGTTTTTAAAGTAGAAACAAAAACAAACAAAAAGAAGACTGCAGTCATGAAGGTGAACTCTCCCTGTGCTGGTTCAGTTTTTGACTTGACACGAGCTAGAACCATCTGAGAGGAGACAATCTAAGCTGAGAAAAATGCCTCCATCAAATTGGCCTACAGGCAAGCCTGTGAGACACTTTCTAGATTGAGTAGTGATGCATAAGGGCCTAGCCCACTGTGGGTGATACCATCCTTGGGCACGTGGTCCTGGGGTCTATAAGAAAGCAGGCTGAGCAAGCCAAAGGGAACAGGTCAGTAAGCAGCACTCCTCCGTGGCTTCTGCGTCAGTTCCTGCCTTCAGGTTCCTGCCCTGTTTGAGGTCCTGCCCTGATGGGGGGCGGGGTGACCTGAGAATTGTAAGATGAAATCAACCCTTCCCTTCCCAGGTTGCTTTTGGTCGTGGTGTTTATCACAGCAGTAGAAACCCTAACCAGTCAGTCCCTGTTGGGGTCCAGCCTCAACGAAATCCACACATTCCGGGGTAGGGACATGAGGATTAGAATTTTTAAGCCAAAGGACCAGAGATATGAGAGAAAGAATAGGTAGAAACACAGAATGCCATCAGGAGGGAAATTCAGTGACTACTGAACTGCCCACGTTCGTTTTCCACATGCGTATTATACTTCACTCCTAAAGGGAAGTGGGGAGGCAACAGACGTCACTGACGTGGTATAAGGAATAGAGTTGAATTCTCGACCTTTGGTCCAGGTGGAGCAGATCCACCTGTATACTCAAAATACTAATTAACCAGACCCTAGGTCAGGATCACTTGTTTGTAGCCACACCTGCTGTCAACAACTGAGAGCAAGAACAAGCTCAAACTCTCTGACCTTTAGTCAAGGTGGAACAGACTCACATCTGTGAGGCCCACAAGACCCCAGAGCTTCTAGAATGAATACCAGCCTGTCTATTCCTTGATCTATTTTTAAGGTTTATTTTGCTTTTACTTAACAGCAATTGTGTGCACTATAGGTATAGTATGATGTTTTGATATATGTATGTATCATGAAATGATCAAATCAGACATTTGACATTTTTTTCTGTAGTTAAAACATTCAAAATCTTCTCTTTTAGCTATTTTGACCTGCTCCATTTCTGACCTGGGCTGGTTTACAACCTCTTTAGAAAAGCTGGCGGTCTCCCACTCCTGAGAGGTCACTATAGGGACACTTGATCAACGGAATGCGCTGCAGCCTAGAACTTCTGGACTCAACTGATCCTCTTGCCTCAGCCTCCCAAGCAGCTGGGATTACAGGCATGTACCACTATACCTGGCCCCTTTAATTTGTTTGAAATGTAAAATGCATGATTTTTTAGCTATACGCGCTGTGCCCTGCAGTAGAACAGCAGAATATAGCCGCACTATGTAACTGACCCTTTGTACCAATTGACCATTTGCCCTTCGCTTGCTCATGGACTTTGATTTTAGGTTTCCTGACTTCTGAACCACGAGACAATAAATGTCTTGCTTTAAGCCACAGTGTTTGTGGTAATGTAGTACAGCAGTTGTCGGAAACTAATACAGGAAGAGTAAAGTGACTTCAACCCGATAGGCATGGCTTGGTGAACCCTGGTGGATAATGACTGGTTGACGTGCTCGAAGAGGTAGCCACCTTAAAGACATTCCTGCTATCAGCTGGAAGCAATCCCAGGCATGGAGACCCAGTGGTGAGTAAACGGGCATGGGCTCTTCCAATATGGAACTTATAGGCAGAGAGGAAGACTGACGTTAACTCCAAATTATCTTCCCTTGAAGGGCTCGATGTGCCAGCGAGGAGGAATGTATAGTGCTATGGAAGGAACTAGAAGGCGATTCCAAGGGTGAGTGGGGATTCTAAGGATGAGTGTAGATTAGCTACTTTGTGGTTGAAGATAGAAAGAATATATTGGACAGAATGAGGATCATGGTCAAAGGTTGCAGGTGGGAAAAGACATTGCATTTTAAGGTATTAATGCGAATCTAGTATTGTTAGAGCAGAGAAAATAAGAGCTAGAGTTGTACAAACGAGGGAGGGGAACACAGTGACTAGACCAAGCAAGGTCTTGTGGTCCCCCAAAGGAGAGTGACATGATGAGATGCAGAAACTTTTATAAAAATCACTCAGGCCGCAATGGGTGAAAGAATAGGTTGGAAGCAAGAGAGCATGTAGGGGGAGCCAAGTATAATTGGAGTAACCAGATGAGAAGTAATTGTAGCCATGAGCAGGCTAACGACCGTAGGGATGAAGCCAAGCGAGAACTCAAGAGATGGAGAGGACATGGCATTGGCACGTAGGGCTTGAGGGAATCACTGAGACACTGGCATGGAAGTGGAAGTGTAGGAATCAGCACTGAAGTGGCCAAATGAAGTCAGAGGGGGAGCGGGGCTTGTCTAGTAGAGAGAATCAAGAAAGGGGCCACGCATCGAGCTCCAAGGCACTTCTAGAAGCTGCGGAAGAGCAGCAACCATTCAGAGACCCGACTGTGACCAGAAGACAGTAGGAGAAAAAAGGGTGGACCTGAACTAAGCGGAGAGGAAGGCTTTTCATATGGGAGGGCTGATGATGAGGTCAGACGTCATAGGGCTCAAAAGAATCTCTTGGCCATACAATCAGTGGCAGCTTAGCAGAAATCTGCCGCCAGACTGGATAATAGGGGCTGCGAGGGTTCATTTGTGCTGTCAAGGTAACCAAGTTTGGAATCAGCTAGGAGATACAATTTAGGGCGTATCTGTGAGGACATTTCCAGAGAGGCTGAATTGAGACCAGCTCTGAAACCGGGTGGCACTGTCCCACAGCCTAGAGTCCAAGACCAAATAAAAAGGAAAAATAAAGGAGAAAGCAGTTGGCTGCTAGCATTCCTTTATTTTTGCTTCTTGACTGTGGGAGCAATGGGACCAGCTGCGCTAAATTCCTGCCATATTGGGTTGATTACATGCCCTCACATCTGTGCTGCTCAACCTTCCTCATGTTGTGACCCTTTAGTACAGTCCCTCGTGTTGTGGTTGTGGTGACCCCAACCATAAAGTTATTTTTGTTGCTACTTTGTAATTGTGATAGGTATGTAAATATCTATGTTTTCCAACGGTCTTAGTTGACCACTGCGGAAAGGTCATTTGACCCGCAGGTTGAGAACTGCTGCCTTAGACTGTGAGTCAAAATAAACTTTTCTTCCTTTATGTTGATTTTGTTAGGATTGTCACGGCAGTGGGAAAAGTAAATACAACAGGAGCACATCTGGCAGACACTAGCGACGATGGTGTCTTCAGGAAAAGCAGCACAGCTGGGGAAGTGCGCGCATGTGCACTAACCCCGTTAAGAACATGTACACACACACACACACACACACACACACACACACACTCTCACTCCCTTTGGGCTACTCTAATGCGATTCTATTGACTGCATGACTTACAAACAACAGAAATTCACTTCTCATAGTTCTGGCGATTACAAGGCTAAGATCAAGGTGCCAAGCAGATGTGGTGTTTTAGGAGGTCCTGCTTTTTCACAGACAGAATCTTCTTGCAGGGGCTACTCATAGTGAAAGGAAAATCGTAGCTGTCTGGAGTCTCTTTTACGTGAGTACTAATCCCAGTCACGAGAATCCAGACTCTCTGCAGTGCACTGTAGGTAGATAGGTCAGCGTACGTCCTGGGGGCAGCATGCAAACTTTCAGACCACAGCAGAGCGTCTCTCTGAATACTTGGCCTTTCCAGACCATCCCACCGCGGATTTTTCTGAGCTCTCTACTCCTTGCTTGCTACCATGTCCACCAGGTCCTGATTATTCTAACTTGAATTGTGAGTTCACTTGGTCTTTTGCCGGCCTCTTCTCATCCTCTTGGTATTGGTGGAGAGATTTTGGATCTCCAGGGAGTCTGAGTTAAGAAAAAGTTCACTGCCATTGTATGCTGAGAACACAGCAGCCATTCGCTGGAGACATGGCCACACCCAGACAGATAAAGTACAATAGGATGATAGTTCGGCAGGCGCGTTCCCAGAGAAGTGTAATAAAGGTAACAGGTAAGTCTTGTGCCTGGGAGAGGCCAGGAAGGCTGCCAGAAAAAGCACTGGGTTAAAGTTCAAGGGAAATAGACAACGTTGATTTTTTTTTCTACTGAAACTCAGCTTGTGCTTGGTCCAAAAGGAATTTCTTCCCTATGCTTATGAAATACACATGGGAGTGAAACTTCTATGCTGGAGGTGGCATGACGTCAAAATGGGAGCAGGCACAGCTTGGGTTGTGCTGCCAAACCAAACTTACCTGAGAAAGAAGTGACCTTCCTCACTGGAACCAGTGACAGCAGAAGTGCTTAGAAGAAAAAAACAAACAAAACAACAACAACAACAAAAATACAGTGAGCGAATGAAGCCATCCTGAGGGAAAGAGAGAAAGGGTCTCTACGACAGGCTGTGCAAGGAGAAACAGACTCCAAGCCTGACTTGTATCCTACAACTGCTTTCTGGCCGGGCGGTGGTGGCACGCGCCTTTAATCCCAGGACTCCGGAGGCAGAGGCAGGCAGATCTCTGTGAGTTCGAGGCCAGCCTGGTCTACAAGAGCTAGTTCCAGGATAGGCTTCAAAAGCTATGGAGAAACCCTGTCTCAAAAAAAAAAAAAAAAAAAAAAGACTGCTTTCTGTTGGGGAATAAGAGCTGGAATAATTGCAGAGCAATTTCAGAGCTCTAAACTCAGCTTTGAATACAGTCTTCAGTACAGACATAGCTTTTATTTGAACATTTTGCTGCAGGCACCTAACCCTTTCCTTACTATTTTTTTTTCTCCTTTGCCTTTGGAAATTAGTCCCTCAAATAAAATAAAATGATTTCTTATTCCCTGGGACGTTACTTTAGGACGTTAGGATCTGTTGACTAAGTTAGTGAGCGCCTAAGGCACAATAGCCTCAGGTGACGATGCTGGCATCGGTAAATAATTTATTAGAGCAGCCAATGCTCCTCTAATCGACCCACGGTCTCCTTTTCTGGGGTCAGCTCAAGTCCACTCTCCTTACTTTACAGGTGAGGAAAGATGAAGCAACTGTCCCACACTCAGCCAGTGTGGAAGATCTGATAGGGACACTTCAAGGTCGGATGTTTGCCTACACAAGGACAGCTGTTTGGATGTGAAACAGCAGCAGTGACCCCCCTCAAACAACTGAAGTATGATTGACAGCTGGAGCGGACTCTCTTCAGTTCTCACGCTAAACCCACAAGAACAGCTTCCTGACTCCACTCTCCCATTTGCAGATCAGGAAGTCGAGGCTCCAAGAAGTTAGACAACTCGTTTATTACCATAGCGTCATGAAATGATAGAACTTCCTAATCTTGCAGGAGGACCATGTAGGGCTATGTGTATCTAGGGCTGATCCTACTCCCTAGCTGGGACAGGTGATAGTTTACTGGTGGCCTATGGCATGGCTGAAGGTCCATCCAACCGAAATTATCAATCTGACTGCGCTGACATTGCTAGCAAAGGACAAGGCTGTTATCAAAGCAAGTTCCAGGAGAGCTAAGGCTACACAAAGAAACCCTGTCTCAAAAAACCAAAACCAGAACCAAAACCAAAATCAAAAACAAAAACTATCTTTGTCTCCGTCTCTTCCTATGCCTCCTCCTCTTTGTTTTTTTTTTTTTTTTTTAAAGATTGGTTTTATAGCCCAGGCTAGCCTTGAACTTGTTATATATCTAAGGTTGGCCATGAACTCTTGGTCTGCCTACCTTCACCTCCCAAGTGCAGGATTATAGGGCCATCCCTGCTCCTAGCTCAGGAATCTTTCTTGAGTGGGGGAGAGTACAGATTTCAACGGCAGGCGCTCTAAAGCCCTCAGTGCGTTAGAGCAAAGGAAAGTAGTGTTTTCTCACTTGCCACCGGTCGTGTGCACCAAGGACGAGGGTGCTGTAGTTATGATGTTTCCATGAGGCTCATCTGTGCAAAGAAATTTTAATTTTATAGAACATACCCACTCTCTACTTGGTTTGGCATCATCTCCCATCCTTACATAAGACTTCAGATCAATCATGGCAGAGAGAAAAGCCTTGGCAACTGAATGAGACCTTGACCCTGGAAATCTTAACAACTTGGAAATTCATCTAGGTCAAGTTCGATTTCTTTCTTTCTCTCTTTCTTTCTTTCTTTCTTTCTTTCTTTCTTCCTTTCTTCCTTCCTTTCTTTCTTTCTTCCTTCCTTTCTTTCTTTCTTTCTTTTTTGAGACAGGATTTATTTCTCTGTGTATCCCTGGCTATCTTGGAACTCGCTCTGTAGACCCGGTTGGTCTCAAACTCAGATGTTGTGGGATATTTTGATCATACTCTGACACTCCTGAGACTGTTAATAAAGTTTACTTTCAACCAGAGGATAGAGCTGCTACTAGTTGACCAGAATCAGTCATAGAGGTTTTAGAGGACCCAGGACATATAGAGAGACACAGGAAGTAGTAGGGAGGGGTTTGAAAGATTTGTGGTATTTGGATCAAAGAAGGAGAGGGGGGGGGTCACTGCTTGATCCTTTGCCGTTTCTCTGCGCTATCAGGTTTTAACCCCATATCCAACTCCTGAGTTTTTATTAATAATATAATAATCTATATAATCATTACACTCAGAGATCTGCCTGCCTGTGCCTCCCAAGTGCTGGGATCAAAGATGTGCCTCCCCCACATCCTGCCCCAGTGTCAAGTTCAGTTTCAATATTGGTCGGGATAGGAGGGGAGGTAGCACTTTATCAAACAAATTGGGTGGATAAAGATATCATTAGTCTTGTTAGTGTAAGAAATGTCAAGTTTTCCAAGTAGCAGGTGACAGAAGCACCTATTTACTCATAAGAAAACAGGCTCAAAAATTTAAGGACTTGAGTCGTTGGCATTTTGCTCTGTATCTTTCCTATACCTTATTCTATGCAAAGCTTATGTGTTTTCTTTATAGATGAGTTCAAGTGAAAATTAGTACATAATCTTATATCTTGCTTTTCCTTTCTTAAAGCAGATGAATTTTTAATGTTCCCGTGTGGAATTTCATACAATGAATTTTAAAAATATTTTAAAAATTATGTGTATATGTGTATGTGAATGTAAGTCTGTACACACTAGTGTGGTGTCCGTGGAGGCCAGAAGAGGGTGTAGAATCCCCTAGAGTTGGCCTTACAGATGCTTGTGAGCCACCTAACATGGATGCTAAGAACCAAACTCCAGTTCTCTATAAGATCAGTATGTAGTCTTAACTGTGACACCACCTCTCCAGCCCTTACAACAAATCCTTAGTAACAAGATAACTTGCCATTGAATGTATGTGTCATAATTTATTTAACCAATCTCTTTTAAAATTATTTATTTTTATTTTATGTGTATGAGTGTTTTGCCTTTATGTATGTATGAGTACCACTTGTGTGCAGTACTTGCAGAGGGTGGAGGATCCCCTGAAAATGGAGTTACAGGTTGTTGTGAGCCCTTATATGAAGGCTGGGAGTTAAACCAGGGTCCACTGCAAGAGTAAGCAGTGAGCAGCTTGACCACTGAGCAATCTCTTCAGCCCCCTCCCTTATTGTTTTTCTTTTTGTGGATATTACATGATATGATTTTGTTCTATATCTTGGGCACAAGAAGCATTATAATACTTTATTTTAAATCAAACTCTTAAATTCTCATGTGCAGAGCTAGCAAGATATCTAATGTTGTTGAATATTAGTTTAAAATGTGTTGCAATCATTTATTGCATTTGTTTAATTGTGTAAAGGTATGTTACTTTGCCTGCCTAAAACACCGCATTGGTCTAATAAAGAGCTGAATTGCCAGCAGCTAGGAAGGAGAGGGATAGGTGGGGCTGCCAGGCAGAGAGAACAAATAGGAGAAGGAGAGGGAGGAGCAAGAAAAGGAGAAGAGGAGGTCACCAGGGACCATCCATGGAGTAAGAAGGAAAGAAAAATATATACAATAAAGAAGAGAAAAAAACCCAGAGACAAAACATAGTTAAAGACAGATAAGATAATTTAAGTTAGAAAAACTGGCTAGAAACAAGCCAAGATAAGGCTGGGCTTTCATAAGTAAGACTAACTCTTCATGTGTTTATTTTGGAGCTGGGTTGTGGTCTCTCAAAAAGGAAAAAAGAAAACCTATATTTTGGTGATCCAACATGAAACCCTAATTTCCACATAGGGTCTGAGAAAGCTGAGAAAAAAAAAAAACAGATACAGCTTCTTTAAGAGTCTCAGCCTCACAGTAAGCCCTTGAGCAACCAGTATGTTAAATAGAAAAAAAAAGAGCCAACCAAAAATGCCTGTTGCAGCGCCATCATAGGGGAGGGGGGATTTAAAATGCAGTTCCTGGTCAAATGCATCCCTGGCCATCTCTCAAAGAGGTGGGTGGAACCAGCCACTAAAACTGCAGTGGAGGTCCTAGCCATCCCACTTAGCAGTTCTTTGCTCATGCAGACAAAAAAGACTAGAGATATGCACTAAAGATAGATAGATCCAGAAAGAAAAAACTCTAAGCTACAGTGTGTTTAACAATGTGCAAAGGCTTAAGAAAGAAAATGGGTATAGACAGTCATAGAAAGAAATAGTTTAAACTAATAAAGTCTTTAAAGAGAGAAATAAAGTAATATATAAAAAAGAATAAGTCACATAGAGATGGGAAATACACAAGGAATCTGGATCCTGTCTGCCATTGTGTTTTTTTTTTAAATTTTTTGAATGCTGATAAGCAAAAGACAGTTGCTGGGAAACATGGGATTGAAAGAGTGACTGCTGAAATAAGCCAGTTTAGATATTTTAAGAATGTTTTAACTTTAAAATGGAAGTAAAAGAATCTACTTGTCAAATGGAAATTAAAAATGCTTTAGGGGAAGAGTTTATGCTTTTGTTTCCACAGGAAACAAGAGGCTATGGGTTATTTCGGAATTAATATGGATCTGGTTTGATCAGGGGCGACCTCCTGAATCTTGACAGGTGATGTATATCAAGAAAGGTATTCCCAGGACTTGGCCATTATCTCAGTTTTCTCACAGACCCCTAAAGGTGCCTTCACCATGGATTATTTTCTCTGAATTTGAAATGGACTGAATATTGTAAGTGTAATTCTTACTTGATAACTTTTTGTTGTATATAGTTTTACTATATTAAATTAAAAACCTTTCATTTTTATTTAGACAAGAAGGGGGAAATATTGTGGAATACTAGTTGAAGATGTGTTCTATTTGTTTATGCTGTGGAACATTTGTTTAATGATGCAAAGATGTGTTACATTCTTTCATGTTGCATTTGCTTAACTCTGTGAAGCTATGTTACTTTGCTTGCCTAAAATAAGATTGATTGGTCTAATAAAGAGCTGAACAGCCAATAGCTAAGTAGGAGATGGATACGTGGGGCTGCTGGGCAGAGAGAATAAATAGGAGAAGAAGAGGAGGAGTGAGAAAAGGAGAAGGAGAGGAGAGTGTCAGGGGCTAGCCATGGAGGAAAGAAAGACATAGAAAATAAAGAAAGGGAAAACTGAGCAGTGGTGGTACAGGCCTTTAATTCCAGCACTCGGGAGGCAGAGGCAGGCAGATCTCTGTGAGTTTGAGGCCAGCCTGGTTTATAAGAGCTAGTTCTACGACAGGCTCCAAAGCTACAGAGAAACCCTGTCTTGAAAAAAAGAAAGAAAGGTAGAAAGGTAAAAAGTCCAGAGGCAAAATGTAGTTACAAATAGACATAATTTAAGGATAATTTAAGTTAGAAAAGCTAGCTAGAAATAAGCCAAACTAAGGCCAGGCATTCATAAGTAAGAATAATTCTCCATGTATTTATTTGGGAGCTGGGTGGTGAGACCACAAAGAGTTAAAAAAAAAAAAACAACAAAACCCTACAACCTAATATTGACCATTAGTGAAAGATTTCTAACATCTTGAGACTTCTTGGCATGAAGGCCAGTACAGTTTTGAAGTAATATAAATCTACTCAAGATTGTCTAAATCCTAAGGATGTGTACTGGCCCTTAGAGCCTGAAGTTCAGAGAAGGCAAAGGGGTTGCCTTGATAATAGCTTAATACCACCATTGAGGACCTATTTTCTTCCTGTTTCTGCTCTACATTCTGCAATGCCAGCTTCCTCCTACTTTCAAGATGTTGCAAACTGTTACTACTTTCTTCTTTGCTCGCACTCAGAGATAAGGAGAAGGTAGAGAGAAGGAAAACTGTTGGAGGTTAAGAGGACTGTTTCAGAAGCTTCAAGGCCCTACAAAATGTTTCCTCCTTTCCCATTGGCTTAACTTTTATCAGGTGTTGTGACAGGTCAAGAGAGTATAGCGTTTCCTCTGCCACTTCTGTTCTTGTTAAAGGCACATTAGGTTTGACTAGAATTTAATCCCCTTGATTGGGAAGCCCTGTGAAAAATTATCCAACCTGAGGTCAAGATGCCCCAGTTAACTTAGTTTAGCTTCTGTTAAATCACTTGTTTGTGCAGAAACCCCACTCCCTCCACCTAACTGCTTATCTTAGCTTCTGTTAATCTGCTTGCTTGCACAAAACCTCCCCTGCAACTGCCAAGCAAGATACTAGGAGGAGTTTTTTTTTTTTTTTTTTTTTTTTTTTGCCTTTATCTAGCCCTTACTCTAGCTGGGTGTGGTGGCAAGCCTTTAGTCCCAGTAGTCAAAGGCAGGTGGATTTCTGAGTTCAAGGACAACTTGATCTACACCTTGAGTTCCAAGACAGCCAGGGCTGTACAGAGAAACCTGGTCTTAAAAAACAAACAAACAAAACAAAAAAAAAGATAAAATAAAAACACAATTGTTAAGATTCTGTCTATGTGTTCATTTCTTATGGGCACCTCATAACAGCATCTTGTCTTTAACCAAGAACTAAAGCAACGAATCAGAATTAAGCTCATTAGTTTCAGGTTAATCGCTTCTTGCCCTTTTGGCTAAGATCAAGTGTAGTTTTCAGGTTAGCCCATATTCCTCATTATTGCAACTAACATGGTCTATTTTTTATCCAAAGCATAAATACAGTTCATGGAGATGTGAACAATGAAAGCGATGATGAGTTTTATAGAGATTATTAAAATGTGTCTGCAGCTACTAACAGAAGTCAGAAGAAGGTATCTGATCTTCTAGAGCTGGAGTTACAGGTGGGCCATATGATGTGGGTACTGGGAACAGAACCTGGGTCCTTGGGAAGATCAAAAAGTACAAGGTCTCCAGGTCCAGTTTTGTGCATTTTTATTTGATTGATGTGGGATTCCCCTCTGTATGCTGTGAGTACTATTGGTTAATAAAGAAACTGTCTTGGGCCTGTACAGAGCAGAATAGATGTAGGCAGGGAGAACTAACCTGAATGCTGGGAGAAGAAAGGCAGAGTCAGAAAAGCCATGTAGCCCTGCTGGAGACAGATGCTGGAACTTTACCCAGTAAGCCACAACCTCATAGCGATACACAGATTAATAGAGATGGGTTAATTTAAGATATGAGTTAGCCAGAAATATGCTTAAGCTATTGGCCAAACATTTTTGCAAATAATATGGTTTCTGTGTGATTATTTCGGGGCTGAGCAGCTGGGGACAAACAAGGGGCCTCTTAAAACATTTGATGAATATTTTTGTGACTTTAAATAATGCTAGGTACTTATGAAGAACACTAGTATGAAAGGGAGCATTAATAATGGTATAGCACATTGTTGGGAAGGTTAGAATAGGAAGTATTATTTATTAGGAAACCATGTAGTGGGGGGAGGGATGGACTTCTCAGATAGGGAAGGCTTCCCTTCCTGTTTAAGTGATTAACTGCAATCTGAGGCATTTGATAGGAGGAACGTAGATTTAGGGTGGAGAGTGGCTCACATATCAGAATCCTGGGGGCTTGCATATGAGTTCATTCTTTTTGCATCACAAATCGTTACCAGCTTAGCAGCTGGAAACAAGCATTTATGGCCACAAACTCTGGAAATTTGGGTTTTAAGTGCTCCAGGGTATCTCCCTTGGCTAAGGGTTTTAACACAGAGTCAGAGATTGTATTAGGGCATGAATCAAGGCCTCGGGCCAGAGCTAAGCTGTCTCCAGGTTATTCAGTGGGAGCATCTGCTTCCAAACTGTGAGGAAGAGGAGAAAGAAGGGGAGTGAGAGGAGGGAAAATGAGAGAAAGAGAAGGTGAGAAGGGAAGGGGGAGGGGAGAGAAGGGGGAGAGGAGAAAAAAGAGGGAAAGGAAATGGATGCTAGGCATGCTGGTACATTTATTATAACTCATGAACCAATATATATGATTATTAAAAACATTTGCTCCAGAGTCCAGGACCTTAGTTTTTAAACAACCTCCTCCTCCTCCTCCTCCTTTTCCTCCTCCTCCTCCTCCTCCTCCTCCTCCTCCTCCTCCTCCTCCTCCTCCTCCTCCTCCTCCTCTTCTTCTTCTTCTTCTTCTTCTTCTTCTTCTTCTTCTTCTTCGTCTTCTTACCCCAGAATTCCATCCAGGAGAGTCCATTGCATTTAGTTGTCATAATCTCTTTGGGTTCCTCTCTGCCATGCCACCTTCTCCAATTTTCCTTGCTTTTAATGACGTTGATAGTTTTGAGGCATGATGGTCAGGTTTTTTGTGGGACCTAGTAGTTTTCTGACCTAATTGCTGAGTGCAATCTCATTATGTCTATCTGTAATCTATTTGTTAAAAGCTACTGCCAAACCTAGCCACCCACATTCGGGGTGAGGGGAGGATTAAGCTGTACCTCTTGAAGATAGGAATCTAGAAGAATTTGTGGTTAAGTCCTTGGGCCTCACCTCCCAGGTGTTCGTTTCACTGGGACTGTGATGGAGTCCAAGGATTTGCATTTTAACAAGCTTCCAGGTGCTGCTGCTGTGAACGGGCTTGGCATTTCACAGAGAGGCTTGTGTAACACCTTACAGTCCTTGACAAGTTGGGAAATCTTGTGATGGTTGGAGCTCAAGAAATCTAATGATAATTACCACCGGAATCAAACTGGCTTGAGTTTCTAGATGAACTGTTATCATGTACTAAAGAGGGCCAAAAGCGTCTTATAGTTGCATTAGATAAGATTTATTTTATTTAATCATCACAAATGTAAGGGAGAGAAGTTGTCCATCTCCACCTGGCACTAAAATAACAGACACAGAAAGGCTAGGAGCCTAGTCTTAGGTCACACAGCATGCTAATGATGGGATCAAGTTTAGGGTTGAGTCAGTCGTGTGAGCCATGGACCAGCCCAGGTTTCCATTATCCAGGCTTCTTTCACATGTTCTCAACTTTTAGGACCGTGACACTCTTTAGAGAAGTATTAAATTAGGCACCTTGATTTTGAGTAATTAAAATATCAGAATAAATCTTTTTAAAGTAGCAGTTAGTGCGACAGAAGAGGAAATTATGAAAAAGCTGATGGGTGAGTTCAGAAAGATGCCACATAGGTGGAAAACCTCTCTCTCCACCAACACCCAGTTATGGTGATCTTCATCCATAACTGCTACCAGTAAAACTCCATCTGCAGGCAGCACCCATGAAAGTGAGTGGACAAGCACCGGCCCTGCCTTCTTTTTGTCTGCCCATGTGCTCTAACCGCAGCCAGCACTCTGCTCTGTTGGTAAACTGCCCTTTAGGAAGGCTGGCACTAAGTCCCCTTAGGCTTTCCTTTGAATGGAGAAGACAGCGTAGTTCAGTTATCAATCATAGTTGTACTTGGAAACGCGGAAATACCGGAAGACCACAGGAGGTTTCTGTATGCATGTGCTATTTTTCTTTAAATTCGGATAGAGTTTCAACAACAACTTTATAAAGCAAAGAAGTGGGTGCGTAAGGACCCAAACGAAGGCATAAAAGCTTTACCCTAATAATCGGGTAAAGAAGAATGGTTTTACCTTTCTTTGTAGTTGATGTTTGCACATTATCAGAAATTAAGTCAGTGTATGGCGGTATTGGCTAAAGCAAGCAGTATTTCATCTAGCCACATTTGGAAATACCGATTTTATATACTGAACCATGTATTCAAGTTCACTCTCACGCAAAGCAAATTCAGCACAGTGTAAACATAGATGGATAGCTGCTCTCAAATGGTGAAACTGAGTCAGGGTTCTATGGTTGTGAGGTGTGGTGAGATAATGGTCACTGGCTCGAATTTGAGCCTTTCCAATGGATGTGTATGTGAGGGCGTGAGGAGGGCAATGAAATATCTATGATGAATCCCATCCAACTGTTTTGGAACGCGGGGATCCAGGACGCACGGCTAGCAAGTGTTAATGACCTTTATTTCTAATGGACCCCTCCAATGGTGGTAGCAGTGAGAGGTAGCAGTGAAATACAGTAAGTGATCTAAGGATCTTGGGCAGTGATTGGCTCAGGTGGTAACTGGAGGTCTAGGGCTTAGGGCCGGTGATGTAACAATCCTTTTTTTGTAACAAACGGCCCAAAGGTGAATGAATACCTTTGGCCAGAGTGAAGGAGGGCAGACAGGAAGCAGAGCTCCTGAGGTGAGGTTTACTGAATTCTGTCCCGTGGCCGGGGTTAGGGGGAAGAGGTGGGAAAGCCAGTAGCTTTTATGGAATTCTGTGCTAAGGTACTAGTATTGTTGGAGGGGATGAAACAAACCACATAGTTAAGGGGCAAAGAATTTGAAAAAGCATAGGACTGCGAGGAACAATTTAAAGCAGAGCAGTCAGCTGATCTGAGGAGGGCCTTCCGGAAGAGGGGCCCGGGGTTGGAAAGGTTTAGGGCAGCGCTAAAGATCGTGTTTCAGGACGTGGGCTCCCGGCGTCCTCCAGGTCTCCAAGCACCTTTTGGTCTTGGAAGACCTGATCTGGGGAGGGACCGGCCACAGCCAGGCTCCCGGAGACCAGGGTGAGAGCCACGAGCGAGGGCGGGAGGTTTGTGTGTGTGTTACCGGGACTTTAAGAAAGCTTTGGCGGCGGCGGCAGCCAATCAGCGGTGCGCGCGTGCCGCCGCGTGCCCCTCGCGCCCCTCACATCCCACGCGCGCCGCGTACGTGCGGCGGCAGACCCCGCCTCTTCTGGGCGGGGTTTACGAACTCGCGGGCCGCGGGCCACGGCCTCCTTCACTGCCTTCGGTGCTTGTTTAGGTGCAGCTCCAGCCGGGGCGCTGGTGGTGCCAAGGCCGAGCCCCAGGTGGAGGTAAAGCCCCGCTGGCGCCGCCTCCGCTTGCGGCTCGGCGTCGGCGGCCCCTGCGGCTGTCCGGGACGTCTCAGCGGATGTGCGCAGTGCCCTGTGAGGATGCGGCTCTTTTACCAGCTGCTCAAGCAGCCGGTGCCCCAGCAGATCGAGCGCTACTCCCGCTTCTCTCCGTCACCGCTCTCGATCAAACAGTTCCTGGACTTCGGTGAGTGCGACGCCGTGGGGCCACTCCCCAGGGCCCCAAGGGAGTGCGGGAGCGGCCATCCCTCCCCCCCCCCCTGCCCCGCTTGCTGCAGGGGCTCTTTAGCCTCAAGGCAAAGTCCGTGGGAACCGCCTGGGCGGGGTGATGGGGGATACAAGCCTGGGGCTCTCCTGGGGCTGAGGTTTCGGGTTTCAGGAGGTGGAGGGGCAGGGCCTGACACCCCCACGCTCAGCTACGTCCAGGGACCCTCATCCCAGTCGGAACTCCCAACCCTTACTTCAGATCTACTTGACTCAGACCGCTCTGTCCTTAAAACTTGAGAAAGATCTCTTAAACGTTTTTATTTTTAGAGTTTTTAATAGTTGGGTAAGACGTGTTTAGAAACACCTTGAGGTTGAGTAAATCCTGCAGTGGCATTTTGTTCCTTTTCTACTGTTAAGGTAGCCTGTAGTGAGTGGCCTGACCTGAACGTCTTCATTATGATACCGTAAACAGTCACAGTCGTGGGCTGCAGATGCCTTAGATGTTGGGCAAGAGTTGACTTGTGGGCTCCTGGCTACAGAGCAGGGCTTCTAGGATTGCTCCAGCCTGAGTGTAAGCAAGCACCTTGCCTTGGTGTCCCTTGCACTCTGTTGGCAGCTGAGTTAGTACTTGGTTTACATGGATTGGGGTGGGAAGGGAGAGGACCCCAATAAAGCTTGTGGCCTAATTTAGCTGGGAATAGATTCCACCATCTTCCATTAACTGATCAGTCGTGTTCCCCCAGAGGATGTCATTCCAACTCCAGCAGGCGGAATGCGGTTGTGAAACACCTGAAAACCAAACAAAAATGGAATTCAGCATTGCCAAAGGAAAATCAAGATGACATAGGCTCTCCAAGCCTAGAGCGGTTTAATTCTTTTGATTTAAAAATGTCATGTGGTGGTGTCAGTTGGGTATAAAAAGTGCAAAATTGATAGAACCTTCTGGGAAGACCAGATATGCAAAATGTGATGTCTGTACTTGGCAGGGTGGGTATACAGGATGGAAAGAGGGTGTATAGGTTAAAGGTTTAAGCTGATGCCAAACTGTTTTAGAAATCAAGCTGCCAAAGACAAATGATAAAAATCTAAGACAAGTGAGCAACTGGCCTTTTCATCTTGAGTTTCATTATCAAAAGCTTTTTCAGTAGTTGGACCCTATTCTCTCTCTCTCTCTCTCTCTCTCTCTCTCTCTCCCTCCCTCCCTCCCTCCCTCCCTCCCTCCCTCCCTCCCTCCCTCCCTTCCTCTCTGGCTCTCTCGCTTGCTTGCCACTTGTAAAATTTATTTTAAACATTTTATTTATGTATGTTTTTGTGGTTGTTTGGGCACACATGTCATGGTGCCTGGTGCCTCTATAGAGGTCGGAGGACACCTTGTGGGAGTTCTTTCCTTCTATCATGTGGGTCCCAGAGATCAAACTCTGGTGGCCAGGCTTGGCACCAAATGCCTTTACTCACTGCGCTTTCTTGCCCCTCCCTACTTGCAGAGTTTTAGAGGTTTGAGGCGGATCCTGATCGCACAGCTTATAATGAAAACCTTGCTATAGCTATAAGTAGGCATGTTTTTCTAACTTATTATGAACATAGAAAACTTTTGTTAAATAAAGTGAGACAAATTGATTCTGAGTAAAAAGAACAAAGGGAATCGTGGTCACTCCCACATTCAGAGTTTGTGATCATTCTAGTAGTGTACTTGAAATTTTTGTTAATTTACGTCTCTGGCAGCTAGTATCTCCGGTGTTAATAGGCATTTTGGCAAGGACGTTATTTGAGTAGGAAAGTTGCAGGAGGGAATAGATAGTGTGGTGGTGGATAATTTATGGGGCAAGTATCTAGAAACAAATGCTCGCTATTTTAAAAGTGTTGAGATCAGTGGTTTGGGGCAGGGCCTCATGTTCTGAATTTCTGGTGTTAGTAGTGTAGGGGTGGAATATAGGGCACTGGTATTTTTAGAAGCTCCCAGGGTCATTCTAAAGTATCATCAGGGTTAAAAACCATTAACTAGATGCACTTCTGGTTCATCTGCTGTTCCTCTTACATCTATGTGGAGTATTTGTTTAAGCCTTTAAAATAAGAATTTCTTGAATTATATCTTTACTAGATTTGGTCTGCAAGAATAACAAGTATTCTAAGTGGAGTATCATTTCCAAGGGCAAGATTAAGAAAAAACTCAATGTAATTATATGTTCTTTTTTGGCTCAAAGTGACAGTTCATGGTTCTAACTTCAAAAGATGCCAAAGAAATGGGGCAGAAAAGGTCTTTTTTCTACTTCTGTTGACTAGTCTTGCAATTTTTGCATAAGTTTCACTTATACATTTATTCGCATCTTGCTTTTTAAACTTAACACAAAAGAACTTTCTTTATATGTACCTGTAAGCTTCCTTTTCATTTCTATGACTTTTGAGAGTTCCTACAGGTGTAGTGTAGTTAGACAGCCCATAATTGATGGCTTGTGGGATGTTTCTAGTCTTTGCTAAGACAAGTACTACCGTGAATTATTGTGTACATTGTAATTTCACGCATGGCTAGTATAGATAGAATACAAATTCCTAAAGGTGACCTTACTGCATCAGGAAGGATGCACATTTGTAGTTTTGATAATTCTGAACAAATTCCTTTCCATAGGAGTTGTCTGTTTATCCTGGAAGTTTCCAGGACAGAGTACCTGTTTTCCTGTACTTTTGATAGGTGAAAAGTCATGTTTACACAGAAATGGTTTTTCTTCAAGTAATGTTGATCTTTCATTGTGGACGATTCTAACATATGGAAGGGATAGTATACTGTGCTATCTGAATATGTCTGCATATGCAGACTGTTAGGTTTTTTTTTTTTTATCAAAGTTAGGTTTATTTCAGAAAGACAATTTTTACTTTTTACCCAGTACTCTAATTTTTTCTTTTGAGTTAACTTTTCTTTAGAGATTTGGTATATTCCTGTGAAACCTTCTATGGGAATCTGTGGCATTGGTCTGTATAGGTTTTCTGTGTCATGTGGAATCTCTTTGGATAGATTTTTCTAGAAAATAATTTGCATCAATATATTTTGGCCAGTTTGGATAGATGAGATACGCACAACTCCCTTCATTCCCTCTCCATTTAAAAGCCCATTTTTAATTTTGTGCTTTTAAAAAATTTCAATTTGTATTTTGACAAGTTGATAAGTGTATATAATATTCTTATTACTTTCTCCCATCCCTGCCAACCCCCATCCCACAGTTCCTTTCCTAGGTTCATGACTTTTGGGTTGGTTTTATGATCCATTTAATTGAACCAGAGCTGTCTGTGTAACCATTGGGTTGGAACTTGGTAGGGCCGTATTTATTTATTGAGGCAGGGTCTGACAATCCCTGTATAGACCAGTCCTCAAATTCAGATTTGCCTACCTTTGCCTCCTGAGTACTATGATTAAAGATATGTGCCACCATGCCTAGCTATATTGTTTATTTTTGGAGCAGTCTTACTTTCTAGTCCAGGCTAATCATGAACTCAGAGTCCCTCTTGATGGTCTTCTGAGTGCTGGGATTACAGGTGTGCACCACTATATGCAGCTTTGAAGTAGTTTCTTAATGGTTTCCCTTTCTTTCTTGGTTTACATCTTTATTCTCCATCCTTCTCCCAATCTCTATTTTAGGTAGAATTTCATTTTACTAGAACTCACCTTGTAGTACAAACTGGCCTTGAACTCTTAGTGATTCCTCCGTTTCAACGTTTTGAGTGCTGGAGTTACAGGCAGGAGGCACCAGACCTGACTTCCACCCTTCCACCCTCCCTCCTCCTCCTCCTCCTCCTCCTTTTTTTTATTTTTTTTTATTTTTTTATTTTTCGAGACAGGGTTTCTCCATAGCTTTTGGTTCCTGTCCTGGAACTAGCTCTAGTAGACCAGGCTGGCCTCGAACTCACAGAGATCCGCCTGCCTCTGCCTCCCGAGTGCTGGGATTAAAGGCGTGCACCACCACCGCCTAGCGAAAACCTGGTCTTCTAGTTTGATTCTATTGTTCCATATAGCTCATAGTTTCTGTCATATGGTGGATAATATGATCCTTGATGCTTGTTAACTGTCATGTCCTCGTGGTGAGTTGTAGCTTTTAATTTCATGCTTTTTGGTCTGGATTCAGCCTTATTTGATGTTGATATTTTCAGTTTTTCTGAATTACTTTGCTTTAAATATTTTTCTAAATGTAAAGTTGGCTTTACTTTGTAACAATTGTTTTTATTTATATAGCAGTTTTAGCCTGAATGTATATTTTGGTAGAAATCAGTGTATTGGTCATACATAATGGTCAGCATCTGCAAATTTTCCCTTTTGTTTTTAATGCCTTAATTTTTCCCTTGTCACATAATTTATTTCTTTATTTTACCTTATTTTTTTTTTTAAATTTAAGTTTGATTTTTTTTTTTTTTTGTTTTTTTGAGACAGGGTTTCTCTCTAGCTTTGGTGCCTGTCCCGGAACTAGCTCTTGTAGACCAGGCTGGTCTTGAACTCACAGAGATCCGCCTGCCTCTGCCTCCAAGTGCTGGGATTAAAGGCGTGCGCCACCACCGCCCGGTTTTAAGTTTGAATTTTTATTTCATTTGTTATAATTATTTTATTTCCATAATTTTTAAAGATTATTTTATGTAAGTATTTTGCTTGCATGCACTCTGCTTGATGCCCTCAGAGGTCAGATGAGGGTGTCAGATCCTTTGAAACTGGAGTTAAGGATGGTTGGAAGTCTCTATGTGAGTGCTGGAAATAGAACTCGGGTCCTTTGCAAGAGCAACAAGTATTCTTAACTGCTAAGTCATCCAGCCCCCACTTCATTTCTTTAGACTAACTCTCCCTTTGTTCAGTTATGATCACTGCCTCTACCCACATGGCCTTCTTGAGCAGTTGACATGTGGCTAGAGTGGTGAGAAACTTAATTTAGTTGAAATTTAAAACAAACTTGATTGAATTCACTTTAAAATTCCGATGTATGTGGGTGTTCAGATGCAGGTGTGTATATGGTGTGGAGGCCCAAGGACCATCTTGGCTCTCCTTCCTTGGGAATTACCTACTTTGTTTTTGAGACCTGCGGCTCACCAGGTTCACCAGAGGTCTCTGACCCTGCAGCAAGAGAATTGTAAGTCTAAGCCACCATGCTTGACTTTGTTGTTGTTGTTGTTGTTTTGTTTTTCAAGACAGGGCCCTGGGTGTCCTTGAGCTTTCTCTGTAGACCAGGCTGGCCTCAAACTCACAGGGCCTGCTTCTACCTCCCAAGTGCTGGGATTAAAGGCATTCACCACCAACCGCCCAATTGCCTGACATTTTTAGGTGTCTTTCTGGGGACGGAACTCAGGTTCTCATATTTGTGAGGCAAGTTTTTTACTGACTTACTGACTGACTTATCTCTTCAGCCCTCAGTTAATTTCATCTTTAGAATAATTTGGAAAGACCAATTTACCTTAACAAGTATAAACTCTATGGAATCTAATTATAGGCCAGTTCTTTGTGAAATATAGCCTCTAAATTGTGATGTACTGTACATGTATGATACATAACAGAGAGCAGGTAATTAATATAAAACCAGTAAGATATCTCTTAACTTTATTGATACGCTGAGGATTAAATCTATATTCTACATCTTCCATATTGATTATGTATTAAAATATTTTACATGTGTCAGGATAAACAAAATATTAAAAATACAATATATTTTATGTTAATATAGCTGCTAAGAAATTTCAAATTGTATGTGTAGTTCATATTCTGTTGGACAGTGTATGGTTTCAAATAGTATGTTAATTTCTTAGTGGGAACACTATAATACCACATTTTATATACAAAATAAACTTCTATTCGTTTTACTTTTTAATATAGATTTCTTGGGGGAGGGGGAGTCCTGAGACAGGGTTCCTCTGTGTCACAGGTCTGGCTGTCCTGGAACTTACTTTATAGACCAGGCTGGGCTTCAATGCACAAAGATGATTCCCCTGCCTACTCTCCCAGATGCTCAGATTAAAGGTGTGCGCCACCACACCTGGCTTAATATAGCTCTAATGTGTTTTGTTCTGTTTTCCTTTTTCTTTTTGTAAAGTCTCTGTATTTTGGACTAATGTATTGTTTGAATGGCCCTTAATAGTATGGTGGTTCTTATACCATTTGTACAACCCTTCATTTCTGTCCCTTAAGTATTGTTTGAGTCAATTATTCTCTTTATGATTTTGCCTTATGATTTTTTTGTCTTCTGATTAAGAAAAGGCCAACTTGGACTATTATGCAGTAATTAGAGAAATATTCTTGTTTCTGTGGAGTGAGTCGGTAGGAAACAGTTTACACCTTTATTGGTTTTCATCTTTAGCCTCACTGTTTCTGGTCCTCTCGTTAGCAACTTTTGTCTCCTCCCTGCACACTTTCTTTCCATTTGTTTATTTTTCAGTTACATTTACACAGCCTCACTTGTAATGAAGATATTCCTGTTCTTTGCTCTAGATTTTTTTAAATTTATTTATTTATTAAAGATTTCTGTCTCTTCCCCGCCACCGCCTGCCATTTCCCTCCCCATCCCCCAATCAAGTCCCCCTCCCTGTCAGCCCAAAGAGCAATCAGGGTTCCCTGCCCTGTGGGAAGTCCAAGGACCACCCACCTCCATCCAGGTCTAGTAAGGTGAGCATCCA
>NW_026068135.1:1497777-1588136 GCF_014885135.2 Alexandromys fortis | reverse complement strand
AGTTCCTTGCTCGTGCTCTCTCTCCTTCTGCTCCTGATTTGGACCTTGAGATTTCTGTCTGGTGCTCCAATGTGGGTCTCTTTCTCTGTCTCCTTTCATTGCCTGATGAAGGTTAATATTCTGGAGGATGTCTATATGTTTTTCTTTGGGTTCTCCTTATTTAGCTTCTCTAGGATCACTAATTATAGGTTCAATGTCCTTTGTTTATGGCTAGAAACCAAATATGAGTGAGTACATCCCATGTTCCTCTTTTTGGGTCTGGCGATTTTGTCTTAACTCCTCCCTTTCCAGTGTGTGGATGCCTGCCCCTTTGTAGCTTCTCGGCTTCCTCAGCTCAGGTTTCTCTGCACAGCGAGTGCTGTAACTCCATAAATGACATGGGGTCATTACATCACTTGCCTATAGCCTCTCCACATAACAATACAGCGTCTCCTAAGTTAAACCACCAGAAAGCGAACTATTGGACAAACCTCCTCTAGCTTTTCACAGACCTACATGCTTTGCTATCTACCCTAAACACCAGCTCTGTGAATCCTCTAGGCTTTAGCTGCTAGAAGGCAGAGCCAGTTCCATTGTTCTTGCTATTCTTGAGGTTTAAGAGCCCAGCTGCCTTTGGCTTTCCTTTTGAAAGTATTTTAAGACTCTATTACCAACAGAGATGTTGTCTTCGGTGCCAAATGCCTGCTCTCTGTAAAGTCTCAGGTTTTTAAGTCATCTTGCTCTTCGAAGCTTGGTTACCAGTGCACAGAACAACAATTTCATTCCTGGAAAATTGAAAAGGTGTATTCAAAGATTGTGCTAGGAAAGGGGGAAGCCATCTCATCCTTCTTTCTCAATGTGTTTATTTTGCTTCTTTACATGTGCCCTACAGAACTTTCCTTTAAGTGTAAAAGGTCTGATGCTGTGAGGGACTGCCAAGAATTAGACCAACCTGTTTAGAGACAGAAACCAACTATTTAGAATTAAAAGGGAAGGGAGCAATTTAGGGTCTGGACATTGTACTTAGCTGTTGTACCTTGGTCATTGTTTAAAAAACTGGCCTTAGCCAAGCAGTAGTGGTGCATGCCTTTAATCTCAGCACTCAGGAGGCAGAGGCCGGTGGATGTCTGTGAGATCGAGGCCAGCCTGGTCTATAATCTATAATTCCAGAACAGCCACCAAAGCTACACAGAAAAACCCTGTCTCCAAAAACAAACAAACAAACAAAAATCCAACAACAACAACAACAAAAAAGTTAATCTTTAGGCCTTTATGATCTGATAGGGCTGGGTTTCCATGGAACCTCATTTATTAGACTGTGGGACATCTTAAAGCATCTAAATTTGAAGTTCTGACTTTGTTCCTTTTACAGCACTTGAGTATCTTTCATGTACTTGATTAGCCTTTTATTATTATCCTAGAAGGTAGGAAATTTCCTGTGTCTCCTGCCCTGCTGCTGCTAGCCCACCTCCTCTCCCTGTCTGCTTTCATGTCGCATGTGTTGTCGCCCATATTTTCTCTCCTTCTAGTTTCATGACTTACACACACCCCTAGCATCTGCATACAGAGAAAACATTACTTTTTGTTGAATATAATTTCTAGTTCTGTCTCATTTCCTACAAATACCATGATCTCATTTTTCTTTATGGCTGATTAAAATTCATTTGAGTATGTGTACATTTATCCATTCATTTATTGATAGCTGTTTTCATTCTTTTTGCCGTTGCTAGCATTGTAGCAGTATATGTGTGTGTGCAGGGATCTCTGTGGACTTGAGGTTCTTTGACTACCCAGGAGTGGACTAGCTAGGTTGTGCGTTTATTGACTTTTTGAGGCACGTTCGTACTGATTATCATAGTGGTTGCTCTCCTTTGAACTCCCACTAGTAGTGAGTTCTTTGAAGAGGACATAGCTTCACTTACCGACCTTGTTGATGTCTGGGTGGTTTCCTTCTATTGAGCTTTTAGGAAGTTGATCAGACTGTTGGCAAGATTTAGGAAACCTTACCTTTGTTGCTGGATGCAAATACAAAATATAACCACTTTCCATTTTTTTATATTGCATTAAATTATTTTGCTTTGGTGATAATTCTGTCTCAAGAGTTGGGTAAATCTTTTTTGGAATATATTTGTCTAAGAATGTCTCTGATCAGAACCTGTTTTTTCTCATTGTTTTTTATTAGTAGATGTTTAAGAGTATCTTTAAATTCACAGCAAAATTCTGGAAATACAGAGAGTCAAGAGTTCTCTTGTACCTCCCAAACACACAGCCTCTGCTGCTTTCAAAATTCTGTACCAGTGTGGGACCTGAAAATAGCCATTGTTACAACTAATAAACAATCATCATCACCAAAAGCCAGTTGTTTACACTAGAGATTGTTCTTTGTGTTTACTCTGAGTTTTGACACCTCCCGTTTTTCTAAATAAAGCTTTACTGGAGCATAGATATGCTCATTGGTTAAATTCTGTAACTTTGCTTTCCTCCACAACAGCAGAGTTGAGTTGTTGCCAGAGAATGTATTATGGTTTACAAAGCTGAAAGTGCTTATTGTCTGGTCGTTTAAAACAAGTTTGACAGCCCCTGGTCTAAGGCAATTCAGTTCTTTCTTTAAAGAGTAAGCATTGTTGCTCTTAAGGTGCATTTAAGTGATAAAGCTGTTTGTCCTACATCCCGCTAACACTCAGCCTTCCTTTATCTGGAATGTGTTTTTGGGTGCCCCAGACTTTTCCAGATAATCTGGTAGTTTACTTATGGAGTATCTTGTTTCTGAATAGGATTTTCATATGAATGGCTTTGAAAGATTTTATAGGTTTAATTTACAAAACTGTCAGTAAAATTTAAGTATACTTGTTTCTCTACAGGGTTGCCAAAATGAGTTTTTTTTTTTATTTTAATTGTAATGCCTAACATAGGAACTACAAGGTTTTTTTTTTTTTTTTTTTTTTTTTGTGCCTGATTGCTGTATTACCTGCATTTTTGTTCTGCCTAAAGTATGTGGTAACTGGAATCTGGGTTTTCAATCATTTGCATGAATTCCTTGTTTTTGTGTTGGTAGTCAGTGAAGAACCTGTTGACTAGCACAGCAGCAAAATATGCAAAGAGACTATGGGTGGCTCACCTGGTATTCACAAGTTTTCCATCTTTGACATGTAAATTGGCATTGAAATATCCTTTTTATATTATATGCTTTTAGGGCTAATTTCTCTTGGTATTTCTTTTCCTGGCAGAACTGAGTTTGGTCATGGCTCATTTTAGGTTAGGTATCTTTCGTATCTCTTGTTTTTCCAA
Organism: Alexandromys fortis; assembly: GCF_014885135.2. NCBI lineage: Eukaryota > Metazoa > Chordata > Mammalia > Rodentia > Cricetidae > Alexandromys > Alexandromys fortis. The sequence goes on along the minus strand of NW_026068135.1, from coordinate 1,584,869 downwards.
GATAGGTTTTCTCTGTGTAACAGCCCTGGCTGTCCCGGAACTCACTCTATAGACCAGGCTGGCTTCAAACTCATAGAAATTTTCCTGCCCCTGCCTTCTGAGTGCTGGGATTAAAGGTGGGTGTGCCACTACGCCAGGCTTTAATATGTCTTATTGAAAACCCTGGTCCTGATCATTGGTTCATCTTCTAAGGTTGTACCTTGTGCCATAATGAATGACATAAAATTGTATTAGACATAAAATTATGTTATGTAGGTGGATATTGATATATGCTCTCTCTAATTGAACACTTTGGATTCTAATCCAGTGGTTCTCTATTTCTGGCAGCAGTGATTTTATTTTCATTCTTAGGCTTGATCTGGGATTCTGTCCTAACATTTGCTTTACACCTGTAATGTCTTGTTTGTTACTCCTGCTCAGAGGTCAGTATACAATAGTCTCACTGTTGGAAATAAATGACCAACTCTTCTACATTTTCCCACACCATGAAGTTTGATACTGTCTCATGTGGTGCTAGTCAGAAAACTGTAAGGCCCTTTGAAATTTGTGGCATACTCCAGTATTATATTTTGGTAGATCTGATCATGTGCGAGCTTCTGTGTGAGTGTAGGAATTACAGGGGTGTGCCATCATACCCCCAGGCTTCTATCTAGTAACAGAGAATGTTTCCTTAAGTTTGGTAGCAGTTATTTCTTGATAACCCGACTGATTTTATACTGACTGTGTTACTTTTTTCCTGATTCTGCCACTTTAATAGAAAGTGAAGCGGTCATTGTTGTGCTACCGTCCCTGTACTTGTCACACAGTGTTCTGAAGGAGTAACCCTTTCCGGAGAATGCTGCTTGCCGCACGCTGAATCCCTTCTCTAGAAATTGTGCTTCCCTGACGCTACCCATCTTTGGCTAGAGCTGTTTACACATTGTAGCTAGCTGTCTCTGGCTGATGTACTCAATGGTCTTTCTGTTTTAAGTCTGAGCTTGGCTTCACTGAAACTATTCCAGGAGGAAATTAGACTTATATGGCCGCTGGAAAAGATTGACTAGATGCCACTGCCACTAGAATTTATAGAGAATGGGTACCCAAACTTGGTGTAAAATGTGATACTGTTTGATTCTCAGCGCAGCTGTACCCACTTTACAAATCAGGAAACTGCAGTTCTGAGCAGGCGAGACTATCTTGTGCAGTGGGGCAGAGCTGGCTTCTGTTCCTAGTCCTCCTCCCATTTCTTTCTAGCTTAGAATGGTGCTGCCGGACTGGGCATGTGTGAAAGTGGAGGCAAACCTCAACAAATGCATCGTCATCACTTGTCACACATTAAGAACATCAGCCGGACTCATTGTAAAGTACGGCTAATTTTCTTAACGGATTTGTTGAGCTTGTATCCTCTATATTTCAGGATCATCTGAAAGAGAAGGAGAAAAGAGAGGCATGCAGACTGAAGGTTTCTGTGATTAGTTTTCTACGAGGCTGGACAAAAAGCTCAAACATGAACATAAAGACTAAAGTGTATAGGGTAGTTAGGATAAGTTTTAATGCTTAATGGCCACCATTTGATCCTGAGGAATTCTTTGATTTGCTTTTCCTCGTTTAGTTGTATGTGATTAGATGCTACTCTATGGTTCATGGTTATCAGTCACAGCTGCTCAGAAGAATCAACTTGGGAGTGCCTGTAAACTACAAGCCTAAGCTACCTAACACAGTCTCTGAGAATAGTGTCTAGGTGCTCATACATGGGTGATTACATTGTGCTTCAGGAGGTAAAAAAAAAAAAAAACCCACAGTGCCACATCCAGTAAGTTTTTGCTCAAGCCCAGGATTTTAAAAATTAACTCTAGGGACAGAGCCCATGGAATGCTGAAGATTACCACTTAAGTCACTGTGGAGTCTTGTCAGCATAGTTGATTATTCGGGGTTTGGAATAAAACAGGAATTGGAAAGCTTTAGAAAATTGCTAAGGATAGTCACGTCCTTTGAGATGTTCATATATGAATGAGGAGTTATATAGGAATGTGTGAGGTATTCATCCAATTGCCTTTTATTTGAAGTCATCAGGAATGTTCTGGATGGAGAGACAGAAGAGCACATCTGGAAGCAAATGCTTTCAGCACTCACACCTTTCTTTGACTGTTTACTTTCTTTCCGGGGTTGTCTCAGAATTTCCATTACTAGGCAAGCTGAGCGTGTGCTATAATTGGAAACTGTAAGGAAACAAACTTAAATCTTCCCCTTTTAGAGTCAGTGGAAACTTGAGCTGACTACCGTTTATAGCAGTGCTTCTCAACCTAACGACGGCTGGAACCCTCCAGTACAGCTCCTCACGCTCTGGTGACCCCAGCCATACACTTATTTTCAATGCTACTTCAGAACTGTAATTTTACTACTGTTAATGAGTCGTAATGTAAATATCTGTGTTTTCTGATGGTCTTAGATGACCCCAGCGAAAGGGTTGAGTGACTCCAAAGGAGTTGTGACCCACAGGTTGAGAAACACTGACCTATAGCCTCTCCTGTGTTATACATGAGACAGTAGAAGCCCTGGGTAATGAAGGGATTGTCCCCATCTTCAACCAGTGATTGACATAGCATCTTGGCCACCTCTTTCAAAGGAAACCAGAACTGTTTTTTTTTTTTTTTCTGGGAGGCTAAGTGAACTTATATTTCTGTACATGTCAGACACCATAATGGATAGGTTTAGCTGTGATTTTCACCATCATATGAAGTAGATACTCTCACTCCTGTATGAAGCCTAGATGGTTTATATCTCTTACCTAGGCAAACTTAGGGGCAAATCCATGGATAAAATGGCGCTAGATTGAACTTTTTTATGCTGGGCAGTAGGGGTGCACACCCAGAGGCAGGCAGATCTACAGAGTGAGTTCCAGGACAACCAAGGCTACAGAGAGACCTTGACTTGAAAACAACCTGACAAAACAACAGCAACAACAACAACAAACCTGGTTCTTTTTTCAGGTGAACATAATGTGCCATTTCTCCCAGAGTAAATATAGCAAACATTGTCTCTATAGATATTTAGTTTTCTCTACATTTATTCTCATAAATAATCAGAAAATGGAATAATTTTAAAAGTTTTTTGTCTTATCATTTCAGGACTGTCAGTTTAGTACCTACTCCATTTTCTTATATTGAAATAGTTATTCTGATCCCAAAGACTATTACTTGTTAATTTGTTGGGTTGTCTATGGAAATAGGAACAGTATGTAGATTTACACCCAGGCCTTAATTTTTGGTATCTGTCAGCAGTGTAGACTTGGGAGAACTGCTTAATCCTATCACATTTAATGCCTTTTTCTACAAAATAGAAATGATAGCATATAATCATTAGATTGCTTTATTGACGGTCTCGATTGCGCCACACTAGTCATGACATATAGTAGGTCCTCGGCAGGCATTGCTTAGGGCTCTATCATAAATTGGCGGCACAGAGTTGTCCACATGAAGCTAGTTTCTAGCTAAGAATAAGAGGTACATAGGAAGCTCTTGACCTTGAATGATATTTTGTTTCAAGTTTGTGAACTGACAGTCTCTGCTGTACCAACTGATCATTTCCCAAGGAATAGGTAGCACGTTCACGTTATTTGTGCTATCGATTATGACTTTGAACTCCTTTTATTCGCTATGGTCATTCACTAAACATTTTTCCTCAGTGAAATTCAGAAATGGGTATCATATAGCCTTTACCTAACTATTCCTGCTTCCATGACAACAATACTCACCAATTTGCTGTTAGGACTATAGATCTATAATCTTCCAGAATTAGATTTATATGTGTGTGTGTAGTGACATTGGCTACCTAATGATTGTTACATGACTCTAGCACAATGGTTCTCAACCTGTGGGTCACTATGCCTTAGGGGAGGGTTTGAATGACCCTTTCACAGGGGTCACCTAAGACCATCAAAAAGCAGATATTTACATGATGATTTATAGCAGTAACAAAATTACAGGTATGAGGTAGCAACAAAAATAATTTTATGGTTGGGGTTATCACAACATGAGGAACTGTATTAAAGGTCACAGTGTTAGGAAGGTTGAGAACCACTAGAGTCTAGGTGATCACAGCTCTGTTAAGTTCCGTATACATCTGTATTTCTTCCTACTCTCTGATCTGATGCACCTTGTTGCCTTATTTCTACTGTGTTATTTGGAAGAGGGGTTAGTAGGTCATGTGATAGTTCTGTGTTTGTGCATGTGTGTCCATGGATGTGGAGGCCAGAAAGCCAGAAGATACCTTTTGATGCCCCTGCCTCCCTATTGCTTAGATTGAAAGTATGTGTTACTATGTTTGATTTAAAGTCTTATAAATACAGCTAGAGAAAAGTCAAAGAGCTACTCTAAATTATGTTCTGTTAAAATTTATTCAATTTAACATGATTAATGGAAAATATACATCCCAAACGCCAACATTACTTGCCAGTGTTATTAAAAAGCAACATGTACATGAGCAGGACCATTTTGTTGGATTTCATTCCTCGCTAGTGCTTTTTTCTTTCATTGTTCTCCTTTTCCACCTACTCCCTCCCACTGCTAGTTTCTAATCAGCCACACCAAGTGTTATGGCTGAAAGTTGGGGATGAAGATAACCATCAATAATCCACACAGGAAACTATTAGAGGGTTGTATTCACAACGAGACAGATCATGGAAGATGTCCTCAACTGTCTTTTATTATAAACCATTACTAGGCCACTTCATTAACAGACACAATCCTTCCTTCCTTCCTTCCTTCCTTCCTTCCTTCCTTCCTTCCTTCCTTCCTTTTTCTTTTCTTTTCTTTTCTTTTCTTTCTTTTTTTTTTTTTTTGGTTTTCCAAGACAGGGTTTCTCTGTAGCTTTGGAGCATGTCCTGGAACTAGCTCTTGTAGACCAGGCTGGCCTCAAACTCACAGAGATCCACCTGCCTCTGCCTCCCGAGTGCTGGGATTAAAGGTGTGCGCCACCGTTGCTGGGCAATGGTTATTTTTCTGTCTCCTATACATCAATTGAAAAGAGGGTTCAAGGTAACAGCTACTATGGAACAATCTTGTGTGTGAACTCTTGCTCTCAGGTGACTAGACAAATACTTCTGGTTGCCTCTTGATTCCTTCACGAGGAGGAATCCCCAAATTAAATTGAAAGTCATTGTAATTTCTCTGCCTAGTCTTCACATGTCTTGGTGAATATAAAGCTGTGTAGAACCAGGCAAACTGTAGGGCTCTGGACATGAATAGTTATCTCCAACTTTCAGTGAAAGAACAGAGTATAAAAAGCAAAGGGACAGGGAAGAACTGAGCGGGGGAGTGCATGCGGAAGCCTAGATTTAAATCCCCAGCACTGAAAGCAGACAGAAACAAGAGAGTCAGGATCCTGAAGCCAGGGAGGAAAACAAGCCCTGTGAATGTGAGCTAGTGCCTCACTTGTATTTGCGGAGTCAGAATTTTCCTCCTCACTGTTTCCTCTTTGTTGTCTTCTAAATAGATGTTAGGAAAAAATTTAACTGGTAATATCAAACAAGAGGAAGCATATAGATAAAAGTAGAATAAAATAGAAAATAAGAATTAAGGAATGTAGAGAAGTCAAGTAAGTGGGAGAGAGAGGGATGGAGTCAAATAATTGGAAAGAATAGCTGGGAAAGATATGTAAAAACAACACTTTTGAGAAGACTTATTAAAAACTAAGGGTTTTGATACATTCATTATAAAAATGGTTGCTAGAACCCTTGATTTAAGCTAAGTATTCAACATCTAGGATAAGATACCTTTAGCGTATATGAGGAAAGCCACAGAAAAGTTGTAAAAATCAGACATTTATTTTTAGGTTCACTAATTAGTGAACTAACGAAAAAAACTTATGCTCCTATTTAAGCTGATGTATAATTAAGGTAGCTAAGTACAAAGAATTTGTTCTTGAAGCTAAATTAGAATGTAGGAGGGAAAACTTGGAATTTTTAAGCTATTCTGCATTAAAAATATAAACCTCTCAAAGCATGATTATATCTTCCAAAGCGTCATTGAGAATCTATAATGGGCAAGGTGTTGTGCTAGGTGCTATGGGGGATGTCAAGACAAGTCTACGGGTTTGTAACAGTCGGATAGCCCAGCTCCACCAGAGTCAAACACTTGCTGAAACTGATTCTCTTAGATCGTGCCTAAAGGTTAAGTCTTCTAGATAGTACAGATTTGACAGGTAAACCATTTAAGACTTTGAATTTAAACTCGTAAATGGTAGGAATACTGAGCACATCCTTATGATTTTGAATGTGATGTGGAGTTGTCCAATGGCCTGAGGCTCACATCAGCCTAGAATACAGTCATGCTCTGAGAACTGATAGTACAAATAACAGACAATTTAACCTTGCTGGCCATGGCTTTAAAATGTTCTGCTTGATCATCACCAGGCATTAATGAAGCCTACTTCTAAGATTAAGAGTATATCTATGCTCAGTGTTGAACACTAGTCTCCACTGTGAAGGAGGTGCCATGATTTTATGGATGGTTAAAATGAGATATAGAAGGGTGAAAAAGTCTGTGAGTGCTTAAAGATTCAGACCAAAATCTGGCTGTAGCACCAGATCTTACTGCTGTCCCGTTGAGTCATATACTTTTATCTGAATCATGAGGTTCAAAACTTCTGAAAGTAAATTTAAGTTTTGGCACCCAGCTTATTTGACAGAATATGGTTTGGGCTGACTTAAAACAATAGACTTTATTCTACTTAATGTAAATGTTCATATATTTCACTGTAGCTGTATTGTATCTGTATAGTATTTGATGTCTATTGCACAAGTATAGCATGTGCTCTTTTGAAAACTGGGGAGAACTTTTGATTCTGGAACCATCTAGTCCCATGGGTTTCAGAGGCGAGGCATGGACCTACTGGTTAGCTCTTGATTATTATAGCAATTTCTTCATCCTAACCCCGTACTTCTAACCAGCTATAGACTGGGAAGTTTATGCTTGGAAACTTTTATTAGCTACCCCTGCTGAAACCCTTAGGTTTTTAGTTCATACTGATAATTCCAGTTCCAGTTTATCGAGGGTCTTTTGCTTCTTCTCCATTTCAGAACTTTTTTTTCCCTGCTAAGAAATTCTTAGTAATCTTCGTTAAAGATGGTGTGGTGGTTTGAATAAGAATGGCTCTTGCTGGAGGTGGTGTGTCACTGGGGGCAGGCTTTGCAGTTTTAAAAGTCCATGCTATTCCCAGTGGCTCTCTCATTCTGACGTGGGTTTATGGATCAAGATGTGAGCTCTCAGCTATTGCCCCAGAGCACATCTGCCTGCCCGCCTGCTGCCATACTCACTGCCCTGATGTTATTCAAGAGTCTTCCTTGTAGTGGTTTTATAGTAGAGGGGGAAGATTGGGCTCAGCTCTAGGCACCATGGACAAGTGGAAAGTTCTAGCTCAGGAACCATGTATGGAAGTATGTGTGGGCAAAGGGTCAGTGGGCAGAAAATCACTAAGAGTGATCTTGTAGCACAGTTAATAAAAACCCAGAGACAGAAATTGGGGTTCAACCTGAAAGTGAGAAAAGCAAAACAGCCAGCCAACACTCTACCTCGCTCCGAAATGGCGATCCTGCCCCCAGGAATGAGACTGTGTGTGAGACCTGACTCCTCCTGTTTTTTATTCTCTAGTGCTGGGATTAAAGGCATGCACCACTACCATCCGGTTTCTGTGGCAAACTATCATGGCTACTGGGATTAAAGGTGTGTGTCCCTACTGACTGCCTGGTCTGTAAGGCTGATCAGAACAGCTGTTTTATTCTCTGAGCTTCAGGCAAGCTTTATTTATTAAAATCCAAATGAAATATCACTACAGGGATCAGTGTTTGGGGAGATTCTTACTAGGTCAACTAGACTCATGTTTAGAACTGTCTGGAATATTTAGATACCTAAAATGGGGGTGAGGAATCTAGTCATTACCAAGGAAGGCCAGATATTAAGGTCAGAGGATTTTTGCTAAAATGGCATAGCAAGGTTCTTATTTCAACTGTTCTAAGCAGGTCAGCATAAAGTGTAGAGTCTGGGCTGTTGAGAGATAGGTTTCAGAAGAAGCTTGATTGAAAGCTGGTCTTTGTCAGCCCACAGTGATATTTTCTGTGTACTTTAACAAGTGCTTTTCTCAATGTATTTTTCACCAGAATCTAGAGTTAATTTCTTTTGGGCTGTAAAGATCCAGATTTATATTTTAACTTAGATAATAGCTCCAATGAGATTAACTATGGCAATATCAGCATTTTAGTGCATTTAAAATTAAAGTTAGGCCGGGCGGTGGTGGCGCACGCCTTTAATCCCAGCACTTGGGAGGCAGAGGCAGGAGGATCTCAGTGAGTTCGAAACCAGCCTGGTCTACAAGAGCTAGTTCCAGGACAGGCTCCAAAACCACAGAGAAACCCTGTCTCGAAAAACCAAAAAAAAATTAGTTATATGGATCAATAGGAATAATATATATTTAAAGCAAAACTACCAGATTCACCTCTAGAAATTTGGATGTTCATTTCTGGAGTATTATACCCCTTCCCCTCTTATTTGGGGGTGGTATTTAGGACTAACATATGTATCAGAGTGCTAAGGGGAAAGTGAAAGAATTGCCCATTAAAGATTTACCTACCAAGGACCTTCAATATTGGCACTTTAGAAGGAAGGAAATAATGATTTAAGACCAATCTTCATTCTAACCTGTTTAAATATGGAAATGGGATTCAGATTGGTGAGGAAGGAAAGATCCACAGATGACTCTCAAGAGTTGGGTATGTTTGTTTCCAGCTTTATTTTGTAGAAAGGAAAGGGAGAAACTAGAAAGTGGGGGAAAGGATTGGAAAATACTGTGTGGCCAGGCAGTGGTGATTCATACCTTTAATTTCAGCACTTGGGAGGCAGAGGCACATGGGCCTCTTAGTTCGAGGCCAGTGTGGTCTACAGAGCATATTCCACGACAAGCAGGACTGTTACACAGAGAAGCCCTGTTTTAAAAAACCACAAAAAAAGAAAAAGAAAAGAAAATATTGTGTGTGGAGCCCCTCGGGTGCTGCCTTTTTATATAGGGGATTAGCCTGGTTCATTCCAAAACAGCTTCCACAGAGTGTGGAGCATCGAGGAGGCCCAGCAGTGCCAGGGAGATGGGATAGACTCGTAAGTATACAGAGCGGAGGACCAGGGTTATGTGTTATTATATGTTGCCTTTATAAAGTCTGAGCCCTGCTTTACAGATTCGGACAGCTGAAGTTCAGCAGCATGGTAAAGCTCAGCAAATGTTTCACAACCACAAGATGGCTGACTTGGGGCCAGAGGGTATTTGTGTCCCCCAAACTCATATCCTTTATTTCACACCTATCCCCCAGCCATAAGTTTGTAATGACTTCAGGAGACTGCTCTGGCCACAAGCAGTAGGGAAAAGACAGGTTTCCTCTTTTAGGTGGCCAGACGCCTTTTCTTTCACCCTACCCTGTTTATGTGAATGCACAACCAGCTCCTGAAGATTCCCTGACCATGTCTTCCCTGTTACTTTTTAATTTTTATCTGATATATAATAATCTGTGCATATTGATCATATTAATGGAGTAGCATATAATGTTCAGTGTGCATATTGTTAACATCAGCTTAGACGTATTTGTCTCCTTAAACATCTGGTCTTTTCTCCTGACCAGCTTTCAAAATCCTTCTAGTTTTTTTAAATATGTGGTGCACAATTTTTAGCCATATTGTGCGGCGTTACACCAGAACTTATTTCTTCTAACTTGAGCTTAGTAGCTATTGATGGAATCCCACTCCATCCCTACTATCCCCAACCTCTAGGAGCCCTCGTTCTACTCTCAATTTCTGCTATTCTACATGGGAGGAGTCGCATGTTACTCAACTGCCATGCCTGCCTTGCCTCACTGACCTTCCATATGATGTGTTTTGCCTTCTTGAACTTGTCATAGTGGATCATTGCCCTGGGAGTACATTGTAAACTATTTCTTGGGGACATAATAGTCCTGTGGCTTAGAGCCCTTTACTTGGAATCATAGAGTGTCTGCTTCCAGGGTGGCAGAGGAGTGTTTCCTAAAGAAACATTGGAAGAAAAATTTTACCAAACGGTTGACACACATTAGGAACCTTTACAGAATGAATGGAGCATGTTGCCGCCCAGCAAACCACAGGAGTGGATTTACATGTTGTACTGTTTCCGTACTTGGCAATTGCCCCACAGTGTTTATTTGAAAACAAACTCAAATTATATCCCAGGTCACTTTTATATTATGACTGGTAACACTAGGTACATATTTGTGTTAAGAAAAGATCGCTTTCCTTGGAATAAATGTTCTTTTTCTCTTCTAATTAAGTGGTTTCCTTAAACTTGCTATTTCAGAGAAGAAAATTTTAGCTAGACATTGTTATATTACTTAATTTTCTTTTCCTGACCAGTAATAATTCTGCTAACATGAGAACATCTTATGTCTCTGGATGTTAATTTTATGGAATTGTTTTCATCTCTTAATAGGTAGAGATAATGCATGCGAAAAAACTTCATATATGTTTCTGCGTAAGGAGCTTCCTGTTCGACTGGCTAACACAATGAGAGAGGTTAACCTTTTGCCGGATAACTTGTTGAACCGCCCTTCAGTGGGATTAGTTCAGAGTTGGTAAGTAAATGTTCTGATCATCCTACAATGCTTGGAACAGTTTGGCATTGGCACCATTTTCCACAGAAGTGTACATACTGTCTTTCTGGGACTGAGTCATTCAGGATAGCTGGGTTTTCCTTGCATTAAAATGCTTTTCTTCTAACTATTCATTTAAAAACTGTCTGGGCTGTGGTGGCGCACACTTACAATCTCATACTTGGGAGGCAGAGGCCAGCCTGATCTACAAAACAAGTTCCAGGAAAGCCAGAGCTGTTACACAGAGAAGCTCTGTTTAAAAACAAACAAACAAACAAAAAAAAAAAAACAAAGTTTCATCTTAAAACTGTATAATCGAAGTATCTTTGAAAAAAAAGATAATTTTTTTCTCTTGTTATACACATGGTTGCTTCATTGAAAAAAAAAATAAAGAATAGCCAGGTGGTGGTAACACACACCTTTAATCCTAGAACTCGGGAGGCAGGGGCAGGTGGATCTCTGTGAGTTTAAGACCAGCCTGCTCTACAAAGCAAGTTCCAGGACAGTCAGGGTGGTTACATAGAGAAACCCTGTTTTAAAGACCAAAAAAATAATTAGAGAATAATATAAAGGAATGGCAGTGCAGTGGCCAGACATCAGTGGACCTATTTTCATTTTAAAAAGTGAGGCAATGTCTCAGGGATCCCAGACTGGCCTTGAATTCAATTTGTTGCTTAGGTGACCTTGCATTTTTGATCCTCTTCTCTCCCGAGTATTGGGATTACACACGTGTGTCACCATGCCCAGTTACTAGGGATTGAAGGACAGCTTTGACAAAATAGAGCACTAGGCAAGTCCTAACCCATTTGCTGTCCTTTGGATAGGGAGACGTTTTGTACTTTTAGTAGGTTTCAGCCTTGCCTCTTGTTTTTATTTTAAACATCTTCCGTGAAGGAAATGATTGAGCAGTCAAATCATTGCAGGGGAACCTCACATGGAAATAGTATCAGTTCCATGCCGTGCTGCATCTGCACATACAAAAACTTTTAAAACCAAGTTAAGTCAGTTGTACCGCTGATTGTAAAGCATGCATTCCCTCACAGAGGGAATGGAGTTTGTGATGACTTTCCTCCCTAGGTGAGATCACTGAGTGGGAGGCTGTAAGAAAAGGTGGTGTGTTTTTAGACAGGTTTGCATGTTTGCTCTACTCTGCTAGAAGCATTATGGGAGCGTCTGGAGAAAGGAGGAGGACAGTAGGGACTAGGTGGCATACCCGTTGCTAATCAGGAACAGTGTTGTAAGAACAAAAGGGGCAGAAAATGCTGGCTTTGGTCTTGTGCTGTTCCTTGATGGGTGGGTGGAACTGACTGGTACAGAGGAGCAGGAGAACATCATGGAAAAGTAGCTTGAATTCAGAGAGTTTGTGGTAGCCTGGCTTCTGATAGAGAATGGACATTCAACAGCATTCCCAAGAATGTGAAGTTCTTCTCAGAAGCACTATTTTATGCTCTGACCATGCATGGCCTAGGGATCGACCTAACTCAGGTGATGAGGAATGAAGAAAATGATAGACACATACAGAAAAGCCAGAGTCGAGTCACACATTCTCATGGAGTTGCATCAACATCATCCCTGAATTGAAGAGGTGGATTTCTTGTATAGAGCTGAATAAGGAGTTTAGCTCAAGTTTAGCTGTTCTAGGTAGGGGATCTCTGTAGGGGAGCAGTCTTGAGGTGTAAATATCTGGGAGGAAGAAATTTCAGTGGACATTTTTCTGTACACACTGTCAACATCCATATATGGACCAGGGGATGGCTCTGCCATTCCCATGGGTCCGAGGCATTGGTGTCCTCGACATGGCCATGCTCATGTCAACACCATGCATTCTCTCAGGACTTCATCTGATACTTACATGTTCACTAGGAACTTCCTCCACTACCCACAATTTTAGATGATCTTACAGTTACAGGTTCACTGTCTAGCCTCCTTTCCAGAAAAGCAGAAACTCCTATGAGGTGCATAGTCCTTAGGTTGTGGGAAAGATCAGAGAAACGATGACTATGCATTTGATACCATAGTTACATTGTGCTCTGGACTCATGGCTTGTTTTAGAAGGAAGAAGCAACAAATAGTTATTTGTGTGAGATTTCTTTATTGCTTCAAGACCATCATTGGAAATATTGCTGTAGAAAGTAAAAGTCATTGTCAGGGACAATCTTGAGGATTCTAGGTAGGCAAGGTCAAGTCCTTTGATCCAGTAAATCCAGTAAGTGATAGCAATTAGATCATTTCCATTGTTTATATAGCAGTTACTTCAGGAACTTCCAAGTGAATTACTGTCTCTGAGTTGTTTTCCAACATTAACCAATTTTCCAAACAGCAGCAACTCTGTTCAATCCCAATACTAGGTAGTGAAGTCAGCACAGAGCCCATATTTTAAGGGCTATGTTCCCCAAGACTGATACTACACCTCAGATGCCCTATCTATGCTTTAGACTAATTGGCTGGACATTGAGTTTCCATGCCCCTTTTCTGAAGTTCATAATTTGCTCAAGTGGATTACAGAACTCAGGAAGTCACTATGTTTATATTTAAAGGTAGATTTTTAAAGATATAATTCAGAAATAGCAACAGTGGTAGAAATATATCAGACAAAATGTTGCTGTAGCTATAGAGCATCCATGCCCTCTTTGAGTGTGCTCAACTCAAAGTGGAGAACGCCTCCAGGTGTTCAACACAAAGATCTCAGAACCTCCTAATTCAGGAGTTTTTATAGTTTCATTTCCACACCTTGTACCTCCACAGAGTTTGGGGATTAGAACAAAAGTTACAGCTCCCCAGTCACTTATAGCATTGTTCTGATTGTGTTGACACTGTCTAAAGTCCCCACCCTAAGCAAAATCGTTAGAATAACTCAAATGTGAGCAATAGATGCTTCTTATGAGTAACAAAAGATACACCTGTCATTAGAAACTGTATCAGGAGCCAGGAGTAAATACCAAATTTCCTTTTGATATATATATCAAATATGTATATATAAAATATATGTATATATACCAAATATATATCATGTATGATATGATATAATATATGTATCAAAAGGATACATACACATACATACATGCATACACACACATACTGGCAAAGTGAAATAGGACTTTCACTTTGTACTTTGTAAATGTTAAATCTTTGTACCCCATTGCCCATGTCTACTTAAGACTATCTGCATGCCATTTCTTTTTGTTCTTACATATTCTGTTTTGAAAAATAATTTCCTACTTGCCATATACCTTTATCCAGCTTCACTGATAACATTTGGTTATATTTTCTCTTTCATAATTCATGTTTATGTTCTCTTTCCTACCTTGAATGGGAGGAGAGATATGATTACATTTGTGCATGTGTATGTCTGTATATGAGACACATGCATAAAAGAAATGTGAAAGTTGTCAGGATGAAAATGGAGTTGCTAGAACTAAGGAAGATTTCTTTTGCATGGTTGCCTGTTAGTGACTAGTACAGAGGCCCCTGCAGCCTTATAAAGATAGTTCTTCTGAAGGCCATCTGGGCAGCAACTGTTCAGCCTCCAGTACATTCCATCCTTCTTATTAAAGATTAGAACCAACAGTTACTGTTTCCAAATATCTGATGTGACCATTTTTTCTTTAAAAGTCCTCTTGTCCGGACAGTTTTTCTTTTTTCTATCATGTATTGCTGTGCCTTAGGTATTAAAGAGGAAGCAAGATGAATAAAATAACATCCGTATTTAACAGTGTGCCATTACAGAAGAAAGGGGAAGCTGGGAAAGAGAGTGGGAAAAGAAGCAGGTCAACATAGGAGGGATTTTAGAAGTGTAGTCAAGGAAGGAGTCTCCAAGGAGGTGCCATTTGAACATACCCATGACTCCTGTAGTGTGTGATTTCTCATTGGAATGCTCTTCCCAAATATCAGTGTTTTTGTGAAATTCTTTCAGATTGTCCCTTTTTTAGATTGACATCACACAAACATTCATTACTGTTCCTGGAACATTGGATTGAAGTTGCCATTATGTTCCTTTGTCCCCAAATACTTTAACATGTATCTCTGGTCATAACTCGTAGACAACCGTGATATAATTGTCACATCTAGAAGATTATCATTGATATAGCAATACTTCCTAATAGGTAACACTTGTAATTATTTTAGTAGTTATCTTAATAATGCTCCTGTTTTTTAAATGCTGTCTTGATGTAAGAATCCAGTTTAGGATCATGTATTTGTGTGTTTCTGGCATTGGCTTTATGTGGAGCAGCAACTCTGCCACTGTCCCCTCAGCTACCCTGTAGTCTTCCCACTTCCTTTCATGCTGTGACTCTTACTGGAATCTTGGCTCCTTTTGCATTTGTAACTTTCCTCTCTGAAGGATTGTTCCCTTTGGAAAGGGCTAGAGCTTGCCTAGCTTTGCTCATATGTGGCACATGTTATTAAGACTCAAGAATTATAATGCTGTACACTTTTTTTGTATTGGCTCTTATTGAGAAATACCAAGATCAATCCAGAATTTTTTCCTGAGGGCCTAACATGCATTTCTCTAATACATATTGATGAAGTTAATTTTACTCAGAGAAGGAGCCTTCTTTATTCTTGGTCTACACTTCAGGATCAAACTGAGGCATTTACTAAAATTTCATGTTCTTTTTGCCAGGTGTGGTGGTGCAGGCCTTTAATTCCTGAATCCAGAAGGCAGTTAGCAGGTGTATTTCTATGAGGTCAAGGTCAATCTTGTCTAAATAGCAAGTTCTAGGTCAGCCAAGGCTACACAGTGAGACCCTGTCTTAAAAAAAATTATTTTGAGGGCCTAGAGAGATGGCTCAGCAGTTAAGAACACTGACTGTTCTTCCAATTCCCAGCACCCACATGGCAGCTCACAACTGTCTGTTACTCCAAGATCTGACACCCTCACACAGATATCCATGCAGGCAAAACACCAATTCTCACAAAATAAAAAAATAAATAAATTTTAAAAACTATATGTACTTTTTGAGTAACCAAACTGTACACTGGAGTTAGGATGCATTTATAATAGCAGACAATACTGCTGAACCTGGCTTGTACAGCTTCAAGGGCCAGTCAGAGGATGAGCTTTTCTTGTTAGTTGAATTAGAAACCATGAAGCTATTAAATCTGTTTTTATAGTGTTGGCTTTATTTTCAGATGAGCTTCCTTCTAGGTGGCATACTGCCTTCAGCAGTTGCAGATTTCCTGTTCGTATAGCACACTGTACAGGAGCAGAGAAGTCAGTTTCTTCGTCAGAGACCTCCAGCAAGCCTTCTGTGTACTTCTTTCAGCCTGACTGGAAGCTTTAGGACCTATTCCTAACTCAGTCCATGTGTTCAGGGATGCACCTAAATCATAGGACCATGGGACTGATGAGTAATTCCTGACAAGAGAAAACGGAACTCCCAGAGAAAGATGGAGCTACCTGCATGCTTTGGGGGACTCAAGTTAGCCTGAAGTACTTGAGCTGTGTATGGGAATGGGTAAAACCTGAATGAAAACTTGGGATACTCTTATAAAAGGGAAAGGATGTTAGGCAGGCAGCTAATGGTGCTTTTCCTTTTTTAGGTACATGCAGAGCTTCCTTGAACTTTTAGAATATGAAAACAAGAGCCCAGAAGACCCACGGGTTTTAGATAAGTAAGTATGATACAATTTATGTGAAAGTAAAAATATCTAGGCAAAAGAATATTTTCATAAATGGAACCCATGTTATTGGGTCTCAAGAATTGTAACTCATGGCTGGGGAGATGGCTCATTTGTTAAACTGCTTAACATAACGTGCATAAGTGAGGACCTGAATTTGGATCTGCAGTAGTCAGATGGACATTGGGCAGGTATGGCAACCTGCCTGTAATCCTAGTACTCGGGAGTCCCCGGGGAAGCTGGGAGCTAAACTGCTACAAAATGTGAGCTCTTAAGTTTAGCTACCTAGCTAAACTACCTAAATAAGCGAGTTCTAGGTTCAGAGAGACCCTGTTTTGACAAATAATGGAAGAGAGCGAATAAGGAAGACTACCTGGCCTCCATATATATGTGTGTGAGAATTATGTACTCATGTAACATGCACACATACTACACACACATCTGAGAATGTTGTAGGAGGCCGTTCGTTCGTTTCCCAACCACCCTGACTAGAAATAATCACTCAGAAATCGTATTATTTAAATCACTCTTGCCCAATCACTTAACGGTGTCGCTAGCTAGCTCTTACATGTAGAATTAACCCATTTCCACTATTTTATATTTTACCACGAGGCTCGTGGCCTACCAGCAAGGTTCCAACTGGCAGCTCGTGTCTTTCCCTTTGGTGGCTACAAGGCTTCTCTCTGACTCCACCTACTCTGTCTGTATATATATATCTCTTCCAGCCTGGCTATGTTCTGTTAAGCCACTGGCCGAAAGCAGCGTCTTTATTCATTAACCAATAAAAGCAACAGATAGACAGAAAGACTTCCCATACCACGAGAACACAAAAAAATAGAATTCAGACCAAAGTTTTAATTTTTTTTTTTGTGGACAGTGACATTATTGAATTTTTTTTAATTTAAGAATTTAGTACAGCACACAAAGAATAATGAAACTTCATTTAGTACTGCATGACATAATATTTAATATATTTAGTCAGGGTGAACTGGACATCAGCTTAATATAAGCATTGTAGTGAATGTTCCATCTAGTGGTAGTTTTAAGAATGCAGTAGCCTCCATATATCCATGACCTAAAACATATTTTCCAATGGAGTATTATAGTTGATCTTAGAAAACCATAGTGATTTTCTTTTAGAGAAGCATAAAAGTGTGTGTTTGTGTGTGTGTGTGGTGTTTATACAAAAATCAAATTGCTATCACAATGTAGAAATTGCTGAATTTTCATGTTACTGGAAAGTATTTCTATTTTCCATTTTTGTTCTCCAGCAAAACATAGCTGTGAGTGGGGGTGTTTCCCCAAGAAAATTCTCTCCACCCTAATTTCTCCGCTTTGGGTATAAAAAAAATGAATGCTCATGATAGTCTGTTGTGTCGAGAACTAACTTTAATTGTAAGTATAGACTTAATCCATATAATTGTGAGATAAACACTTGACTCGGAGTGTTCCATGAAAGAATTAGGGAAGTATGATACTACACAAACAACCTTGGAGCATTTTCCCACCCAGCTGTGAATTCACAAAGGAGGAACTATGGAGGTCAGAAGCTCGAAGAATGTTCTCAAGGTTGTGACACCGCATAGCAGAGCACCTATGAGTCATGGTTTCTTTTCCTTAGTGTTCTGGTTCTTTGCATTATACCGTACTGCCAAATGGCTGCTTCCAGCCAGGAGAAGCTCAGGTTCAGTTGTATTTTCTCTTATGGATCTGGGAAATATGAAAAGTGCAAGCATTGGGTGAGAGCCACAGTTGCTTCCTTGCTTCTAGTCACTGTTGTCACTTAAGGCATTGACATTAAATGGATTGAATCCAGGAACTTTGTTTCTTTAAATCATTAGTTGGGGACATTTTGAACTCCTCAAAGTGAAGCTAGCCTCTAGCTCTATATTTGAAGATACAGATTTGGAGAAGTACACAATTATTTGTTGCTGTGGTTTTTCTGGAGTCCTGTCTCTGTAACAAAATTCCCATCAGTGACAATTTCTGGAAATGGATTATACTGAATCCAGCATGTGCTAGATCTTCATGGCAGTAGTTCTTACTCGGTGAGTTTTGAGAACTTAAAGGCTTTATGCAACTAGTTTGGAAAGTTGAGACTTGAGAAGCCCCATGCGTTAGTAAAGGAAGAGGTGAACGGTGAGCTAGTGTCCTGGTGACAGCCTTCCTGTTCAGCTGGGGGGTCATCTATGTAAATCACATTGATCATCATGAGGGATATAGAAAAACCCATGTGGGTAGGGAGGTGTTCTGAGAATCTGCTAAAATAAGCCTCTGCAAGCAAAGACGTTTCTGCACTCTAAAGCATTATTTCATTTTACAGATACTTAATTTATAAATACATTGGAAGGAGGTACTTAAGGAAAAATTATCCATTGTAAAATTTTTTGTGAATAATTGTGAACTTGGGCTTTTTTTGTTTTGTTTTTGAGACAGGGTCTCACTGTTGCAGTGATCAGGTTGGTTTTGCACTCAGAGATTTGCCTTTTTTTATGCTTCCTGAGTGCTGAGAAGAAAGATGTGTGCCACCAAGCCTGGCTAATTGTGAACTTTTAATTTAGAGTTTTTCATCTTTGCTGTCATTGTATGTATATATTTGTTACAGAAATATTTCATTGAGATAAAAATAAGACTTAAGTAAAACACTTATCCCAAGTTTCCATTACTAGTGGACAACCGCACCTAACATTTTCTTATACCCTCATTTACCCTAAACATTCATAATGCATGAGTCTAGGGTTTTTTGTTTTTGTTTGTTTATTTGTTTTGGTTTTTGAAGATAAGATTTCTCTGTGTAGCCCTGGCTGTCCTGGAATTCACTCTGTAGACCAGGCTGGCCTCCAATTCACAGAGTTATACCTGCCTCTGCCTCCCGAGTGCTGGGAAATAATCATGTGCCACCACCACTTGGCAAATTTTATAAAAATAAGTATCTGTAATAGTTCTTGGCCATTATTAATAGTTTCACAATATAATCATGCATCTCTTAATGACCGATACCTTTCGAGAAATGCATCATGAGAAATTTGTGTGAACACTGTGGAGTATTCTCGTACAAACTTAAGATGACTGCAGCCTTACCAGGGGACATAGTCTTTTGGGGACACTGCTGTGTACAGAGTCTGTCATTGTTATGATGTAACACGTAGTTGTCACTTATATATACACTCACACACACACACTTGGCATTTTGAGACAGGGTTTTTATTTCTGTGTAGCAGTCCTGGCTGTCCTGGAACTCACACCAGACTGGTCTCAGAACTCAGAGATCCGCCTGTCTCTGCCTTCTGAGTGCTGGGATTAAAGGCGTGCACCACCACTGCCCAGCATATATTATTAATTCTTCTACTTATAAGTCATGTAATTTGCCCCACTAGTATTGAATTTTAGACTGGTTTGTAGTTTTTAAAAATTATTTGTTTGTATGTATGAGTATATGATACATGTGCATAGGTGTTTGTCATCTTATGCATATAGATCAGAGGATAGGCTTGGGTGTTAGTTTTTGCCTTTCTTTTCTATGGGTTCTAGGGATCCAAACTCAGGTCACCGGGCTTAAGCAGCAAGTGCAATTATCCCCTGAGTCATCTTGCTGGCTCAAACAGCATCTCTCCAAACAGCTTTTGTTTTCTTTCTCTCATGTCTCCCCCACTCCTGTTCTCTATGTATGAGTATGCATGCATGTGTGTGAAAGCAGTTTTTGAAAACAACTATTGACGTTGTTCAGCTGTTTCTCCAGCCTTGATCCTGGAAGTGGAATTAGTGTCTTTGGACCTGAGCTATATTTGGTTAAGTTGCCCTTAGAAAATGTTCCATTTAGCACCCACACGCAACCTACACTGCTTATTATTTGCCATCCTAATAAAGAACAGTTTCACACTGTGTTATTTTACTTTGCTTTTGTGCCAGAAAATTGATTGGCATTTGTGCTTGCTTTTTCCTAGACTTCCCCACTAATACAGACCCTTTTCTTAGTTTCTCAGTAAGATGTTCATCTTCGCCAAGTCTGAGGACTCTTGTGGTTCTTCATTCACCCACGTGCTTCTGAAATTCAGTCATCTCTGTTCTTTGTGTCATGAGTTTCTCCTGTTCCTAATAAGCTTAGAACAGCCCTCTCCATTTCAGCTGCATACTTGATTCAGTGGATTTTCTTTATTGTTTATGATTTCACTCAACATTTTTATCTTTAAAAATTAATTTTTGTGTATGGTTTATGCATATACATGTGTATGTGTGCATTTTCATGTGGTGATCAGAGGTTGGCATCAAGTGTCTTCCTTGATCATGCTCACCTCATTTTTCCAGACAGGCTCTCTCACTGAACAGGAATTTGATGTTTTGACTAGACTAGCCAGCAATGCCCTGGAATCCACCTTTCTCTACTCCTCTGGCTGTTGGGTTACTGAGATATGCTGCCACACCTGGCTTTCATGTGGGTACAGGTTCTCATCACATTGTTCCTAAGCCATCTCCCCAGTCTTACTCTTAAGTTTATGACTTGAAATTGGTGTATGATTAGCCCTCTGACCTAATCAGTTTAATCATTTCCTTACTGAGTTACATTGTTACATTCTTTTTAAAAATTTATTCTTATTCCTTGTGCATTGATGTTTTTCTCTGCATGCATATCTGTGTGAGGGTGTCAGATCCCCTGGAACTGGAGCCACACACAGTTGTGAGCTGCCATGTGGGTGCTGGGAATCGAACTCGGATCCTCTGGAAGAGCCATCAATGCTCTTTAACTGCTGAGCTATCTCCCTAGACCCCACATTGTTATATTCTTAATATGCTAAATTCTGGTGCACAGCTACTCACTCAGCCTTAGAGCCTGATGTCATTGCTTGACTTATTTTCCTGTCCTTAAAGTCGTGGTATTTCATATTTTATACGTGTTTTTAAAGTTTTTATTTTTAATTTTATTTGTATGGGTGTTTTGTCTACAAAATGTGTACCACATGAGTGTCTGGTGCCCGTGGAGTCCAGAACAGGGTGTTACTCCCCGGGACTGGACTTAAAAATGGTTGTGAGCCAGTGTGTGTCTGCTGTGAATTTCACCATTACCGCAGCAACTCTTAGAGAGGAAAACATTTAGTTGGCATTTGCTTAGAGTTTCAGAGGTCTAGTCCATTATTATCATGGGAGGAAGCATGACGGCATGCAGGCAGACATGGTGCTGGAGAAGGAGCTGAAAGATCTTCATCTGGGTCTACAGGCAGCAGCAGGAAAAGAGAGAGACACTGGGCCTGACATGAGCATCTGAAACCCTAAAGCCCCCAGTGACACACTTCTCCAGCAAGGCACATCTCCTAGTAGTACCACTCCCTAAGCATTGAAATATGAGTCTTTGGGGGCCATTTTTATTCAAGCCAACACAATATGTAAACCAGTTCCTCTGGAAAAGCAGCCAGTGCTGACTACCACGCCATCTCTTCAGCCCTTTTCCTATATATCTTGACAATAATGTGCCAGAATACTTGAAAATGATTGGTGTGTTTGATTTTGAGATGGGTGTCTTCCTATATTGTCTAGGCTAGTTTTAAACCTCCTGCTTCCGCCTCCTGAGTCTCTGGAATGGTGGCTATGTGCCACTGCTCCCAGCAAATAAGTTTATTATCATTGAGGTTTTATATCTACATTTTAACATGCTTTACTACTGGAAGGAGATTATTTCAAATTTTTGCTATAAAATGTTTGGCATTCTTTATTCAGAGAAGAAGCTCTTGCTTTAAGATTCCATTTCTAACCCTTAGAAGAAACATTGATATATTCTGTAATTCTTTAGTCAAAAAATATTTAGAGAACTCCAAAATGTAAGTGCATTCCTAAGAAATTATTTCAACTTATTTTTAAACTTGACTAGACTACTTTGTGTAGCTCTAAAGGAATTTTGGTAGTAAGTTTCAAACCAAAGCTTGGGTTAGGTTTTAATATTTTGACTACTTCCTTTACTATCTAGTAAACATAATGTTTATAGTTATAAGGAATACCGGAAGGTAACTAGACAGAGGTAGGAAATGTGTTCGGCCTGGGAAATCCAGACTTACCACTTTGTGTTTCCTTCCCACACAGCTTTCTCCACGTTTTGATTAACATCAGAAACAGACACAACGATGTTGTTCCTACCATGGCCCAAGGCGTGATTGAGTACAAGGAAAAGTTTGGTTTTGATCCATTTATTAGCAGTAACATCCAATATTTCCTGGATCGTTTTTATACCAACCGAATTTCTTTCCGCATGCTTATTAACCAACACAGTAAGTTGGGTTATGTTGGGTCCAGCTTTAAGAAGGTAACCAAATTGATTTTTCTGAAAAGTCTTGGTTTTGCTTCACTTTTAATCTACTGATTTAGACTTTTGACTGTAGAAATCTCATTTCTAGTTCAGTTTTTCATAAGTGAATCCTTCCTATTGTAAACATCTGTTAATCAGTGTTCTTAATTCAGAGCTGTCCTTGGAAGACATCTCTGATGCTTACATTAGAGGCAGGAGCACTGCCTCTCTCTCGGGCTCTGCTGCTGCTTTGCTGTGGAGGCAAAGGACTGGTTTTAATGACAGCCATGTTTATTTCTCCATAATTTGATGTACCTGGTAGTATTTTTTTCTTAATCCGTACATGCATTTTCTTTTTTAGTTTTAAAACCATCAAAACTGTGACTGTTGAATGGCATGTTGGGTATATAAACAATTCCTTTTTTCCGCTGTGGTAGGAAAAATCCAAGGAAGCATGGTTATCAGTCCGTGATGCCATGCTGAGAGCTTTAGTCTGTTCCCCATGCTACTAGACAGGGCTCTAATCTAAATTCTTCTTAACACAAAGAACTTCTTGATTGATTTCTAGTGTTGTCACCTTGGTTCATTTTTTTTTTTTTAATTCTAAGGAAAAAGCATCCACGTATTTGGAGTCATCCTCGCTGAATCAGAGCATGGACAAAGCATGTTTTGTTTGCTTATTTTTTTTTTTTTGGTTTTTAAAACTCATTTGATTTATTTAGATAGACAAATTTAATGGAACTCTTAAGTATGTATTTATGCGTTTTTAGAAACAAACTATATGACAGTTTATAGAAAAAAGGAACCTAAATACTAGCCAGCTAATGTACTGAGCCAGTGGCTGTTTTCCAAGTGTTGAATAATTTAATATAAAGTATACCTATAAAAATTTGGCTTGAGTTCCTTTTTTTGTTTTCAGGTTCTTAAGGTTTTTATTTAGGAATAAAAGTTTGCAACTGTTGTGTAGAGTAAAATAAAGTATTTTTCTAACAATGTTATTTGTGTACACAGAATTGAAAAAGAACCTCCAGGATGGAGGCATTTGCAGTGTTGCCAGTGAAGGTTCTTCACAAATGGCCCAAACTGCATGTTGTGAATATTTAATGATTTGGACAAATGACTGCAGTAGTCTTGAGCAGGGAGATTAGCTGCCGAGCATGGAAATGTCTTGATCTAGTTTCCACCAGCTGAGGGAGAAAGGATTAGACACCGGACATGCGCTGCTGCTTTAGGGTCGGTCTACTGACTGCAACTGATGGACTTTTTGGCTGATGTATTTGCTCACCCATCAGCTGTTTTACATTGCTCTAAGTCATTGTGGATGCTAAAATGATTCTTAAAATTAAAGATCCTTTTAGAGAATTGGAATTTCTTTCTGTGCCTGAGCACCCCAGCTTGCCATGCTTCAATCCCCTTTCTTCTCTTTTGTGTTCATTTAGCACTTCTGTTTGGCGGTGACACTAATCCTGCTCATCCTAAACACATAGGGAGTATTGATCCCACCTGTAATGTCGCTGATGTGGTAAAAGGTAAGGATACCAACCCAGTGTCACTGGCCATGGCAGAAATAGCACTGTGGTTTATTTGAGGCAGCTCAGCTGTAGGGTTATGTTGCTGTGTAGTCTGTGATTCATCAGGCCATGTTAGGTCTAAATCACTTAGTCCAAATATGAAATATTTCTAGATCAGAAAAGGACAAATAATTTCCAATGCTCAAATACCAGTTTCTACTTTATTGCTCAGGGTTAGAGTTGTAGTTCTTTCTTAAACACTAAACATTCCAGGAAGTTCTAAATTTTGACTTGCTATCATTTTTAACTATTTCCTTGTTATAAAATGGAACTAAGTTCACATTCTCCAAATCTACATGTCTTTCTGTTGTATACTCATGGTGTTAGAAGCTATACAGCAAGTGGGCTTAGCTGGATGGACACTATGACAATAGTCCCAGGGTAGAACAGGCCAGGTACTCATAAATCCCGATTAACTGAGGACTTTGAGTTTGAGCAACAGGTTCCCCACGATTCATTTAAAATAAATGCTTTATCCGGAATGGCTGTAACCCACCAGGTTCCAGTTTTTACTTTGGGCAGATTCATGTTCCCAACCCGTCTCCTTCCCCAGATTGCATTTCCTGTTCTGCTTCTCATCTCACTGGAAACACTCAGCTGATAGTTTACATGACTCTGCCTCTTCCTGGTTTCCATCAAGGGCTCTGGCTGCTCTTCAGCAGCCACTGCTGAGGATGACCTGTACAGTGTGTTTTCCTGGGGCCGCCTAGGTCACTCTTGGGTCAGTAGACATTTGCTCACATTATTTCAGTTCTAAAGCGACTAGCTCCAGCCAGCATATGACACTTCTGCCTATTTTCTTGAACTGTACTTGATGTAAGGTCAAGGGATGCTTCTGTACTTGTTCAATAAGTTATATAGAACCTTAGAGTGCCCATAGAGATAGATGCTCTATAAATATTCTGTGGTTTGATGATAAATTTTAGGCACTTAAAATTGTTAAATAAATTTTATTACTAAAAAATGTGCTCTGGAAAGATAGCTCAGCTGTTAAGAGCACTGACTTAAGTTGCTTGAAGAGGTCCCAGATGCTCTTCCCGGCACTCACATAGCATCTCAGAGCTGTGTATGTCACAGCTGTCCATAACTCCAGCTTCAGCATCCTCTTCTGACCACGGGGGGCACCAGGTACACAGGCATAACACAGGCATACATACTTGCAAAACACTCATACACATAGAATAACAATTTTTAAGAAACTACAAATAAATAAATAGCACACACTGGAATTAACTAGTCCCAAAGTCTAGTTTTTAGGTGTGATA
Source organism: Alexandromys fortis (assembly GCF_014885135.2). Classification (NCBI taxonomy): domain Eukaryota; kingdom Metazoa; phylum Chordata; class Mammalia; order Rodentia; family Cricetidae; genus Alexandromys; species Alexandromys fortis. Next base: position 1,559,504 of record NW_026068135.1, on the reverse strand, counting down.
CTGATATAGTGGGGATGTTTTTAATCATAGCTTTAGAGCTAAAGCTTCAGGAGATAGTAAATGTCTGTACATGGTTTGAAATAAGGGATTTGCTTCAAAATTAGAGAGATAATGGGGAATGAAAAAAGACTAGGCCTCTGTGCAGGATAGTTGAGGCTTTTGTGAGTACATGGGTTTCATAATACTGTGGTTTACACTTTGGCACGTGTTTGAAATTCTTCGTGGTAAAGTTGGGTAAACACTCATTTTTATTAGCTCACTGTTTCTTTACAAAATCAAGTCTGACTAATTTTTAGGGGAGGTTATAGCTAAGAATCTGTGGAATTTGATGAAAGTTAACAGCTCTTATAGTACAAAGAGGTTAGGAAATGCTACAGCACATCCTTTGAATTCAAGGAGGAATTCCCCAGTGACTTGGCTCTTAAGGTTGAAAGAACTTAAGTTTTATGACAGTTACTGCCAGTAGTATTCTGTTATTTAGTTTGTATTAACTACTAATGATGTTATGTTGATCTCTAACCTGTGTACAAAAATTTCAAGGTATGCCAGAAACTTTTGCATTGTTTTGTGGCGAATTTTATGCCAAAAGCTAAGTGCAGATTATTTAGAATAGTTCAACACATATTTGAAATAAGCCAGAAAGTGTCAGTCAGCTCTCTATTGTTGTGACAGGATACCCGAGAAAATCAACTTACGAGAAAATATTATGTTGGTACAGCGTGCTGTCACTGGCCCATCATTGCGGGCCTGTCACAATGTAGACTATTGTGGCGGTGTGTGCCAGAGCAGAGCTACTCATTTGACGACGGTATCTGGGAAACAAAAAGAGAAAGGAGCCAGAATCCCAGAATCTCCTTCAAGATCAGTGATCTGACTTCCCCACCCTTATACCCTATCCCCCAAGGTCCTGTCATCTTGCAGTAACACCACAAGCTGGAGGCCATTCAACTCATGACCTTTAAGGGACTTAAGCACAAAGCATCAGTTTCTTTGTTCATTTTACTCACAGTTCCAGTCTCTTCCTTTCTCCTCATGCTCCCGATACTCACAGCTTATTGTTGCTATGCTGGGACTGAGCCTTGGGCTTTAGACATGGTGGGCAAGCACTTTACCATTGGGCTTGATTCCTAGCCTTCTCTTTATTTTGAGACAGGCTTTTGCCATGTCTATCAGGCTGGCCTTGAACTTGCTCTGTGGCCCATGTAGGCTTTGAACTTGTGATCCTTCTGTCGTGGCCTCAGTAGCTAGGATTATAGGCCTACATTACCAGCCATAGCCCACTCACAGATTTATCTTTACTCTTTTGCCATTTTTAATCTTCTGCTTAGTGTATTGCAAATACAGTTTACTATATTTTATTGTGTGATTTTGGGGGAACACAACTAAAACCTAGATTCTTGGTGAAGCTCTAAGCAATGAAGCAATGATTGTCACTCCCCATACTCCATTTGACTTCTCCCAACACACACACACACGCACACGCACACATGCACACGTCCACATCCTGCCAGGATCCTGATGAGGTGAGGAGGGAGAACTGATCACTCTGTTCCTCTGTGAATCTTTCCGTAGTTTCCATCTCTCAGTAGCCTCTTTCCTTAAGTTCAGAAGAATTGGAGGGTGCTTTCAGATATGTGCCCTTCTCTCATGTCCAGGAGCTTTATAAGTAGCTTTCCTTTTTAACACTGGTGTTCGAACCTAGGGTCTCTCACGTCCTGAAGAAATACTGCGCAACTAAAGTGTATTTTGAACCCCTTTTCATTTTTTTTATTTTGAGACAGGATTTTATTAAGTTGCCATGCTTTCTCTGAACTCAACTCTGTAGCCCAGACAGGCCTTGAACTTGTCCTTTTGCATGATCCCCCAGAGCACTGCTAATATAGTTCTGTACCTCTGGAACTTTTTTTTTTTGTTTCCTTAGCTGTGAAGAGCTTACATGGTTTAAGCATAATTAAATGTCTACTCCAGATGACCATATATGTATGTAATGTGCATTCCTGTGCTGGTGTGTTTTACAGCCTTCACAAGTTTTAATGAACTAAAACTGATTACCTACTTAGGCTTTTAGAGACAGACTACAGAAAACTTACGTAGAGGGTAAAAGTACTGTTTTTATTTTTGACCAGATAGTTGTATAAAGGTGTACAAAAAGTATAGCAGTAACTGAATAGAGAACGCTCTTAAGCACACCTCCTTGTGGCTTATTCTGCACATTAGTTTTTCCTTTTATACATCTGTGAATTATAGACTCCGGAGTGAATGCTAGAATTAGTGCTGTAAAGTGAGTCCTATTATCCTTGGGAGGAGCCTTCCATGGTGACCCTTTCACTCCTTTCTTTGTAAAAGGAGGCAGACAATCAAATGGAAAATTCTGATGAGAGTGTTTCAAAGATACAAACTTAAATCTTTGCTTTGTTACAAAAGTTGACTTCCTCAGCCATGCTAACTTCTCCATGCCATTTTTATGCTATTGCTTAGCATGATAGCATACAAATGGCCTCCTGAGTGCATGGTATTATTTCAGCTCAGAAATAATATCTTATGCTTTCAATTTGGTCTCCTTAGGTTGCAAGTACCAGACCCACTCTAGCTCCAGAAATAGATTTATTAAAATAACTGTGTAGGTCCTAAGTCATGAAACAGTTTACAGTCAGAGCTATGGATACTGGAGTTGGCAAACAAAAACACCAGCTTGTGTTCTGGGTGGCTTGCAACTGGAATTGCCAAGTTACGGCCTCTCTACTTGCCTTTTTTTTTCTTTTTTGGTATTCCTGGTTAACTTGACTGATGCCCACTTAAGACAATGCCAAGCACTGCAGGCCTTGCTACATCATGATACTCGCCAGTACTCTTTTTGAACCATGGTCATCTTGAATGTCTATCTTGAGTTTCTAAGAGGTAGATTGTATCACTTCATTTCATTTTGTTTTTACCTGTGACTATAAATTTTAATAGTCTGGCTCTGCCTAGCCTGGAGATTCTTCGTTTTTATGTTAGATGCTTTGTGTGCACTTCTCCAGTTGGCTGTGTTTTATGAGGTTGGAAAACTAATGGATTCCACTTGGGATGGATTTTGGGTAAGGAGGCTAATAATATATATTGCATTATATTTCTTTGTAACTTAAAGGGTTTCTAAAAAGTGGCATATTGGTTCTGGAAATTTCTTTCTAAGGGAGCACCTGGGTCAGAATGATCTTTGTTAAACAATCACCTTAGGTGGCTAGGGTCAAAAAAGTGCAGAAGGTGAAGGTATGGATAACCTATCAGTCTTGTTCTCAGATACTTGGAAAATAGGTACCCAACTCAGGTGTGGCTCAGTGAGCAAGTGCATATGCAGTGGGGCAGGGGAGAGGACGTGTTCTCATTTGTTCTTTGTGTAGGTTTGTCAAGACAGGTCCTCATGTGGCCCACACTGGCCTCAAACTTGGTATAGCCAGGGATAATATTGAACTAGGGATTCCCTTCGTTTTCTAAGTGCTCCAGGTGTATTCTGCCACTCCCAGCTCTGACTGACAGGCTCAAATGGAATAATGCAGGACAAATTCATTTTGAATCTGTAACATTACTATTATTTCATTTTATGTCATGGGTGTTTGTCTGTATATATTCCTGTGCACTGCTCTGGTGCCTGCAGAGTCCAGAAAAGGGTGTTGTCCTGGAACTGGAAGTACCGTTGGTGATGAGCTGCTATGTGGGTGCTGGAAATTGAACCTGGATCTTCTGGAGGAACAACCAGGGTGCCTACTACTAAGCCATCTTTCCAGTCCAAGATTCATTTTAAAACAGCTATTTGCTGTTTTAAGGAAACAGCTATTTGCATTATGCTAACAGGAGATAGTATTGCTCTGCTACGAAGTATATCCAGCTGGAAACAACTGATAAAATGGTGTGTTTAAAGAAGGCAAGAATTGGAGATTTTGGCAAGGTAGTTTGAAAACACCTGTTTATGTTTTTTTGATTAGCCTTATGTTATTACCATATGAAAATAATGGTGTGGTGCTGTTTTATTAAAATAATAAAAATATAAGAATTTTGAGACTGGAGAGAGAGCTCAGCAGTTTAAAGCACTGACTGCTCTTCCAGAGGACCTGAGTTCAATTCCCTGTACTCACATGGGCTACCAACTCTCTGTACTTCTACTTTCAGGAGGATCTGATGCCCCCTCCTGGCCTGTGGGGGTACTGCATGCACTCAGTATGCAAGACATATATGCAAAACACCATTCACATAGAATAAAAAATAAATTCTCAGAGCTGGAGAGATTGCTCAGTGGATAAAAGTGCTTTCCATGCAAGTATGAAGACATGAGTACAGGTTCCCAGAACCTACAAAAAGCTTCTGTCTCAGACGAGCTAGAAGGCAAGGACTGCCCTTGTCCCTACACTTCCCTGTGAGCCCTGTGAGCCGAGGCATGCGTGTGCTTGCGCTCTCCTGCAGGAACCTGCACATACACACAGACAAATCCACATAAAAGATAATAAAAATGGCGTTGTGTCTTTGAAATATTTTATGGCTATTTATGTATGCTTTGTTCTGACAGCAATTTTAAACTTGAGTTTATAAGATTTTTCTTTCTTCTGTTAGATTTAAAATTATTGTTTATGACATGTTTATTTAAAAATTTTCAGTACTCAAAGTCTCACTCCTTATGTCATAAACAAGTGATGCAATGGATTAAGTATAAAATCTGATAGTTGATGGAAGAGTAGATTTGGAGTAGAATTATGATCAAATAAGCTCCAAAATCTGTTAAAGTTTCCCATGTGATATTTCTGAAAATGATTTATGGCTAAAGATGGATCTGCTGGAAATACTACCACTGCAAGCATTATTAGTGCAATGACTATCACTTACATTTACTGACAGTGATAATAATTCCCCATGTTTCCTTTTCAAGATTAGTAGTAAATTCTAGCTGAAATATAGTACAGGTAAAAACAGTTTGGCAATATCTTTTCAAAAAATTCGATTTCTAACTTTAAAATAGTCATTTTTATTTAGAGAATTTATTGTAAGGAGAGTTTACAAAAACTGTAGGTATAAAGGAAAATTCCATACCAGTAGCTGAATTTTAGTTCTTGAGATTTTTAAAATGGTTTTAATTTTTATGTTAAATTACGTAAGTAAAGAATACCCTGTTTTAGTGCTGCCGAACACCCAGTAGCCATGTGACCATTTATGTCATGGGAGAGCCAGTGCAGACATGTGTGACATTGCCTTGACTTTTCAAGCAAGTGGTCACTTAATCTAGATTCTCTCCAGAACTACTTGGCTAGCCAGGAACTCTCTGTGTAGACTAAGCTGGCCTCAGATTCAGAGTTCTACCTGCTTCTGCCTACTTGCTGATTTTGTTTTAAAAATGTTTGTCCTTAGGCTTCAAAACAGAGATAGTGCCTCAGAAATTCCATTTCCTAATCTGAACTCTTTACACTCGCCCTTACCCCAAAGGCGAATTAGTAAGTAATAATCTACACTCTTTAAATTTGCTACTCCTTTGTTACTGCTCTGGACTCTCACCTCCAATCTAACTAAAAGGAACACTTGTTAGTGTAATTGAATAGTGAAAACTTTATCATTGGCAAAGGATTGTTATTTAGAAAATGCTTTATTTTTTGTTTTTATAGTGTTTGGGATTAAACCCAACCTTTCATAAACTAGGCTACAGAGCTACATCCCCAACCCTTAATCAGATGCTTAGTATGTATTTTATCCAAAGAATTTTATTACCCTATGAGAATATTAGTGTAAAATTTTGTTAATAATACTCTCCGCATTCTATTGACTGGCTGGTGTGTGAAACTCTACATTGTAATGTTTTGAGATTTTCAAGAATAATGAAGTAATTCTTAATTGTTTATCATTTATCCACTACAATGTATAATGAAACTAAAAGTATTTTTATTTATATGTGGTTTTAGGAGCCATACTGAGTTTGAAGTTGGCTGTATATTCATAGTAATGGCAAAGCTAATGCCATGGATAATTAGAACATTTAGTAGGTTTGGGTTCTGTTACTATTTTATAGTGAAAGGTCGTTCAGTATTAAAATTATTATATGCCCAGAGGAGTTAAGGTAAATTGATTTTGTAGAGAGTGAAGCATTGTAAATTTCTGCATTTGAGGTCTTAAAAGTTCATGGTCAGCTTTTGTGCTATCACGTCACTAGGTGGAGATGTAGCATTGTTTAGTAGACTAGCCAAAGCGAAAGAGCTGCTTCTTGATTTCCCTCCCTCCCTCCCGTTCTCCCTCTCTGTTCCCCCCTTTTAAAACAGAAACATTTTACATGTAATTGATGAGGTTTGTTATGTCCTAGGGAAAAAATTGCAAATTTAGTGTAGTTTAAAATTCTAACCTTTTTCAGGGTAAAAATTCAACCCCACTTGAATGTCTATTTTCACACTTCAAATTCTCTTAAAATTTTTTTTTCTGTTCTTATTGCTATTTACTTTTTTGTTTTCTGTTTTATTATATCTTGTCATAATTGGTCTGATGTCTCTGTCTTTGGTGCTTAATTCTAAAAGTTTAATCAGATATGAATTTTTAATGTGGCTACAAATAAAATTAGAAAATTAGAATATGAAATTCTAATTTGGTAGCAACACAAGGTAAATGAACTTATAGTCTGAACATACCCTGTTCTTATCTTTGTATCATTTTAAGATGGTAATGTCAAATTTTAACATTTCAATTTTCTAGAGCCTATTCTCTCCCTTCCTTTTCTTCCTTTTTTCTCTCATTTCTTGAATCTTAAGCAAGTATATTCTCTATGCACAATGTTGGTTTGTCTCCAGGAAGTTGGTATGTAGCTGAGAACATTGTAAATGCACCAATCTGACTTTTGGAAATTGTAGAGGAAAACTAAAAGTCTTATTCTGATAGCCTGACAGTTCCCACGTGTTTATAATGAGTTGTCATAGAGTTCATCACTTTCCTGTTCTGAGGCACATGAGAACCAAAAGCGTCAACATGAATATTCCTAGCAGTATTTATTCACAATAGCAAAACAGTGTAAAGAACTTGAATGTCTGTCAGCTGACAAATGGATGAAGAAAATGTGATTTAGTTGTACAATGTCTATTACTGAAAATATTTTTATGCTGTGAAGTTTAATTTCATGGAATGGGCTACTGGTTCATGTTATAGCATAGATGACCCTTGAATACATTGTCTTAGTTTCTTTTTCTTTTTGCTACAATAAAATGCTCTAAATAAGAGCAACTTAAGGGAGAAAGGGTTTATTTGGCTCTAAATTTCAGATTACATTCCATCATGACAGGGAATTCATAGTAGAATTTAGTCATATTACACCCACAATCAGCATCAAAGAACGATGATCTAATGCTTGCATGCTAATGTTTAGCTTGCTTTCCCTATTCCTAGGGAATGGTGCTACTCACATTGGGCAGGTCTTCCTGCCTTAGTTAATATAATCAAGATAATCCCCCCAAGCCATTCCTATAGACCAGTGTCCCTCATTGAGATTCCTTTTCCAGGTGATCCTAGATTATGTCAAGTTTACAGAACTAACATCACAAACACTATGCTGAGAGAAACCAGTCACCAAAGACCCATATCACAGGATTCAGTTACTTGATCTGTCCAGAATGGTAAATCAGAAGAAGTAGGAAGGTGGCTGCTAAGGGCTGGGCAGAGAGGAATGACCGCTGACAGCGTGGGGCATCTTTTGCAGTGATAAAAATGTTAATTGTGATAAGAAGTGCTCAACTTGGCTGATAAAACTAAATACCACTGAATTCCATGTTCACTATAAATGGATGAATTGTATGAGAATTATGTGTCAGTTAAGGAAAGGGAGTTAACAAAAGGGTGTGGTACCGAGCCAAGAAAAAGCGATTGATCATCTAAACAGTTTTGTGTAACAGTGTAAAGAAGTGAAGACCCAAATTTTCCTCTCAGATTGGTTTTTGCTTTTTTTTTTAATGGTTTACAGTTCAAGAGAGGTTAATACTTATGTCATAAGGCACTTCTACTTTCTTAATTTATTCCTTACCTTTTAAACTTCCTACAGCCTGTCTTCTAGTTACTTTTGCCCCTCTTGGAAAGCAGATTCTTGCACCTTAGGGTTTATATCAGCTCCAAGCTATTATCCTTAACCAATTAAGGAACATTTTAAAGACAGCAGGTGGTTCTGATAACGTAAATTCTGTGTTTCATGAAAATCTGTCCACTCAATAAGTTCTTATTGATGTTTCATTTGCCAATAACTGGAAAATCATGGCTGTTGGCATTTTTTAAGATTTATTTTATGTGTATGAATGTTTTGCCTCCACACATGTATGTATGTGTATCATACACATACCTGGTGCGTACAGAGGCCTTAGAGGGCATCAGATCCCCTGGAACTTGAGTTATGGGTGGCTGTGAGCAACCATGTGGGTAGAAAGTGAACTGGGGCCCTCCATAAGAGCAGAAAGTGCTCTAAACTGTGGAGTCAGGTCAGCAGCAGCTCACAGGTCTCTCCGGGTCTGACTGTTGCCAGTTTTTTAAATTACAGAAAGTATTATTTTGCTACAACTTATTCAGATTCTGTGATGTTCAGAAGTATAGTCCTAGGTTTATAAATTTTCATGAAAAAATCTTTCAGCAGTGTGTTTAAAAGTTAAATACTTGTGTGTTTAGCATAAACTTAGCTTTATTGTTACTAATCTATGATTTTGATATGGCTGTGGTTGTTAAAATTTAGTAAAGATAAATGCTTTAGTCACAGTAATGTGTTGAAGCCAAAAGACTGCTTTAAAAGATGGTATTTGACTCATTTAAAGTCAGTGTAGACAAATTGACTTTATTTCTGTATATACACCCACATACTTATATCTATGGAATTCAACAATTAAATTTCTCTTTCTTACAGATGCGTATGAAACAGCAAAGCTGCTCTGTGAACAGTATTACCTGGTTGCTCCAGAGCTGGAAGTAGAAGAATTCAATGGTAAAAGACAAAACATTTTAGATGCGATCAGACGGGGTCAGGGTGGTACGGCACAGAGAAGAAAAGTATTTTAATGTTAAGTACAAAGAAGGTGACTTAAATGCTGATCTTATACGAGCTTTTTTTCCAAGAGATCCTAAAATGGTGTGTGTTTCCATCCTCATGTCCATTCAGTATGGTTCCTATCCCTGCAGTCATATGGGATATTCCTGTAAGTCAGTTTTGGGTAGGAGTGTGCAGCATGGCTTGTCTTCAGAAGCCTTTTCCGTTCACTTTGGGGCTGAATCTTGTGCTGCCACCTCTCCTTTTATACTCATTTTTCTCTACTTAGCCTCCAGTTCCCACTTTTCATTCTTACAGGAAAGCTGTCTCAAAGGAAAATTCCTGATGTCCATATAGAGTTCTGTTGACATTTATTAAGTGCTGCTTCAACTACTGGTGTTTCAGGCAACGACTGCAAAACAGACTTTATTATTTCTTGAGACTCAAACATAAAAACCTCAGACCACATTTTTCTGTGACTTTTAAAAGTGTACTATTAGAGGGAGTATTCATATTCCGTTCATCTTATTTTAGAAAGCCGACAGACCTCTATTACCACCCACTAAGGCCGTGAGGCCCAGGATAAGGGAAGACTCATAGCCAAAACATTTAACATGGTTTTAAAAGGGAGAAAAGAAATGTCAACTGTAATATTTCCAAAGAAAAGTACACATAATTGAGCAAGCCTTTAGTTGACTCCTAAAGAATGTTGTTTAAACTTAAAAGAAGAAAACAAACTGTAAAATGTTTTTCATTTCCTTGAGACTTGGACTGAAAAGGTTGAATTGAATTCTGAGGCTGTTTATATGACTAATGACGCAGTTGCCACAAGATAGACTAAGCACTCAGCTTGCTTCTCAGGCCCCATTACAGCCACAATAAAAGAATCTCATAAAAACAGTAAAAGAAGCCAAGGAGGCTTATAAGTGGACCTCTGTATTAGTCCCTTCAGACTACTCAACAAAACCATCAGAGACTGGGCGGATTAAATAACAAACACATTTGTTTCTCATGTGTCTAGAACCTGGGAAGTACAAGATTGTAGTGCAAACACTTATGGTATATGGCAAAGGCCTATTTTTGACTTGCGGGTGATTTCTTGCTGTGCCTTTACATGTAGGAAGGGGCAAAGAGCTCCCTGGGGTCTTTTTTGGAAGAGCAGTAATCTCATTTGTGAGGTTCCACTCATGAATAGTCAACTCCCAAAGGGCCCACCTCTAAGTACCATCACTTTAGGAACTAAGTTTTCATTTGTGAATGGAGAGAGATATAGACACCGAGTTCTGGAAACCCATAGTGCTAACTCCTGGGAGAATCCAGCTGGCTAAAAGCATGCTGGCTGATAGGACAGGGCAGGACCAACCAGAAAGGAGTAGGCTGCCGCCCAGATGGCAACCAGTTTTTCCAGTTACACGGAAGAGGGACTGTGGGAGCAGAGCTGAGTGATGCAAACAACTAGAACAGAAATAGCTTACTCCATCTAGGTTCTGCCACCAACAGCAAAATGAGTGCATGTTGTTCAGGAACAACTTATAGGTCAGGTTATGTGAATAATAGCGCTCCAAAGTAAAGCGTTCATTTTAGCATTTGACGGCCTCTCTGGTCGTAGGATACCTTACTAACAGCGTATTCTAAAACCAGTGAAATCTTGATCAGGTTTTAAAAACTCCAAAAAGACTTCTTAGTATGGACGATCTCCAAAGGGAAAGAACCACTAGCTACCTCAAGTGATGAATTCAGTTTAACTAAACAAAATCCCAACCATGGTATGTCAGACTTTGGCAAAAGCCAATAGTGTGAACAATACCTAACCAGTGTTGAGTTTCTCTGATGTACTTTTACTGCCAGAATATGTCCCTCTTTACCAAATTCTGAGAAAGAATTATTTTAAACCCCAAATTCTATGTCTAGGTAAACCTTCAACTGAGGCAGGGTTATCAGGGCATGCCCCAGGAACCTACTTCTAACTAGGTCCCACCTCCTGTTTTCCACCCTCTTCCAGTACTGTCATTAAATTACGAATCTATCAGTGGATTAAGCAAGCATTCATTGCGTCAGAGCCTTCTTGACAAATTCATTCACTTTCCTAAAGCCTGTCATCTGGCAGCTAGTCAAGCCTTTCTCTGAGTCTTTGAGTGAACAGCCGAGATTGAAAGCATGGTACTGCAGCTGAGTCTCGTTTCCCACCCTTCTCAGTTGCTTCATATTCTTACAGATGCCTCCTGGAATTGATGGCGGACTTTTCCCCCAATTTGAAAAATTTCAAGTAATATTTGTATGTTCATGTGTAATCTTCAGAATACCATGACACAAATGATACTATTCCCGTTTTGCTGAACAAAGTTGGAAAGAATTTGACTGATTTGCTCAAGGTCACTAAGCCTCAGTGAATGAAGTTGACTGTGTGCTTGCTTTATTCTGAAGCATGTTTTTGCTCAGTTATGTCACTAAATATGGAACTCTTTTTAATGAAGGTTTGTTTTATGAACTTGAAAAAATAGAATGTAAGCATCATTTTTTATTTTCTCCCACCTTGGGTCTTTATTCATCGGTGGTTTGTCTCTGTTTCAGCCAAAGCACCAAACAAACCCATTCAGGTAGTTTATGTGCCCTCACATCTGTTTCACATGCTGTTTGAGCTGTTCAAGGTAAGTGGGGTTTTAAAGCATGGGAAGAAGTCTTCATTTTAAATGGCTTTGATTCTGGGCATAATGGATTCATTAGATTAGCATAAGAAAAAGATTTTGCATAACCATTTTAAAAGTCTATTTCTGATATCCTGTGGGCTTTCTAATCTGTAAACTGTGAGATAAAAATTGCTGTGTACAGTATGGTTTTGTGAATACTAGTACATAGCGATTTTGAAGCTTAATTGCACTTTGGTTACTTCACATCAAATCCATACTGTTTTTCTTTCAGTTAGGAGATTAGAAATGCTTTTTGGGTTTTCAGGTCTGGCAAAGGTTTTATTGTTTATTACCATACCCAAATAAACACACATTTCTATATATCTATGCTTCTGAAGCATTAACTGTGTTAATGAATAGTTGTTTCAGTTCTGAGAGATCCTGTAACTGTTTTATAATTTGAATAAGTTCAGAAGACCTGATAGAGGCAGGAGAGGAAGAGTGTGGAGCCTGGGCTAAAAAGGAAAGAAAACCTTTTTTATTTTTTAGACTCTATGGCCCATGCTGTTGCTTTTGGTTACAAAGTATCCAGTGATATTTGTGGTAGCAGTGTTATGTGTACAGGATATTTGAGCTAGCATTTCATCACTTTTAATGGATAAAACACTAAACTGAACACCTAAAGGATCAGTTGTGCTGTTGTCTTCCCAAGAGCAAGACTGCTTCTGGTGTGTCACTAATGTAGCCATTCGATTGGGAGCGCTCTCTTCATTTGTGACCTTTCAGACTTTCTTTTTAATGGATATTTTATCCTTTTTTTTCAATCCAGTGGTTAATTTTTGTGGGAAGTATGGCTCTCTTCACTTTCTAAGTGATAAGTAGGGCTCCAAGTGCAGCCTCAGTACATGTCAGTCATACAAACATTCTTTGTGGTTGAACTGAATAATTTTAAAACCCTAAAGCCACCAGGCTTGGAAGCATGTGCCTTTAATTCCATTACTGGACAGATGAAGACAAGTGCATCTCTCTGAGTTCAAGGCCAGGCTAGTCTACATAGTCAGATCTGGTCTCAGCCACTCCCCTCCCCCAAAAAATCTGTAGAGCCCAGCAGAAGGCAAGAAGAATGTTTAACAATTAAGTGCAAAATGGAACATCAGGAAAATTTTCTGATAGAAAAAAATTCATGTAAATCTTATTAATAATAGCTCCACAAAATAATCATCACATACAAGTAACCGTGTGCTTATTTCTGTTTTGAAATTGTGGTTTTTTCATGACTAGGGCTAGCTCAGTGGTGGAGCACATGCTTAATGTGCATGGCTCCGGGTTCTACTCAGCACCAAAAGTAATGAATACATTTAACTTAATTGTGCTTCGTGAGTCAGAAGCATGGTTTCTCAAGAAGAGCTTATTGTTTCAGAACTCAATGAGAGCAACAGTTGAGCTACATGAAAATAGAAAAGAGGGCTATCCAGCTGTTAAAACTCTCGTCACTCTGGGTAAAGAAGACTTGTCCATTAAGGTAAGCTTTTGTTTCCATTTTACTTTAATCATCAGTTGATTTAATAGTATGTATTTAATATTATGAGAGGGAAGGAAAGAAAATTGACATTTCTTGGGCGTGCTATTTGTGGGTAAAGTCATGTATCAGTGCTTTCTTAGCAATGAACTGAACACATACATAGTGGTAGTCCCATAAGTTGCTGTTGTTTAGTGACTTTGTAGTCATTCTGTATAAGCCTCCGAAGATAATTGCCTGATGGCATTGACTAATGGTACATTTCTCAGTGTGTCCCTGTCATTTATGGAAATGTGACTATTTAGTGCTGGATTCTTGGCTTTGGTTACCTTTCTGACTGTACTTGAGCAGGACCTCAGTCCCAAGCCTATCAGATTTGCTGCGTTGCTCTCTCCTTTGTTTACACTGTCCCCAAAGGAGCCACTTTCTCACTTTAGAACCTTCTAGCATGTGCTTTATTTAATGAACTCTCCTCCCCTCCTTAAGCACAGATTTGACTCCCCTTTTATTTTTAACACTTTGTGCACTGCAGATAAGTGACCTAGGTGGTGGAGTCCCACTTCGGAAAATAGACCGTCTTTTTAACTACATGTATTCAACTGCCCCTCGACCCAGCCTGGAGCCTACAAGAGCTGCTCCCTTGGTAAGCATGACAAACTGCTGGAGAAAGAAAGGTCTTTAACACAGGGATAGAGAGTTTCCCATCTTCTTAGGTGGTTGTACTAGCTTTACTTAAATGGGGCTGTTTCTGGTATAGGTGGGAGCAGAGGCACCTTTTTGCCTTACTGTTTAGTTTGTAAGTTCTTTGGACAAAGTGCTTTTCTAATTTTTCTAAGAAACACTCCAGGCTGGAGAGATGGCCCAGTGGTTAAGAGCACTGCTTCCTTTCCTAAAGGTCCTGAGTTCAATTCCTAGCAACTAGATGGTAGCTTACAACCACCCACAATGAGATCTGGTGCTCCCTTCTGGCCTGTAGGCTTGTATGTTAAAAAAAAAAAAAAAAAGAAATACTCCAAGCTGAGTGTTACACTTCCAAATACAGTGTGTAAAAGCTTTTCCCTGTGATAAGATTGCTGCAGGAGGGCAACTTGTTATCATGCACCACCCTCGGGGAGGTGGCCATTACCCATGGGTGAGCGGAGACGACTGGGGAGAGTGTTTGGCTACAGTTTAGTAGACGATGCTTTACTGCTGCAGACCTTACAGGCCCAAGTCATCCAGAGTCTTTGGGTCACCACTGTCAAATTTGTTTATATAATTAAAATATTTATATAACATTAAATTTTCATAATCTAAGCATAAAACTTATAGGTGATGTATGTATTTTCAGAGGTCTCTGTGTAGCACTCTAGAAATAACCTTCAGCCTTATTCACTCAGTGAGAAAAGCTTCTGGTTACCATGGTAGCATTTATTCCTGGTAGGGCCACACTTTCTTCCCCTGCTGAGTGTTTCTAATTGACAAACAACAATTGAACCCTTTGTCATTAAACACAGCAATGTATCTATCAGTCTGCAGAATGGCTCAGGGTATAAATTAAGTTTCATTTTAAAGTCCTACCTGAGTGATAAGCACATAAGATTATATTTTATTTGTATGAATAAAATCAAACACTTTGCATTGTTATTTGAGGCAGAGTTTGTTAACTCAGCATGTGGAAAACTGAGGAAGTCATTTATACAGAATTCAAGAAAATTCATAAAAGATCAATTTGAAGTAGTATTACCTTGACCAGGGTCTGGTACAAATTTTGCATTTTTGCCAGTTGTTTAAAAATAATATGGATTATCTATTCCAGTTTTTAAAATAGCGTTCTGTAGATAGCTTTATGCCATATTTGTTTGTTTGTTCTGGGAAACAGAGGACTCTCAGAGACCATTATTTATCCAATCCACCTTCCCATTACATAAATGTGTGAAAGGATCAAAGCAAATTAATGCTAGAGCTGGTACTGGCTGCCTGTGGACTTCTCGCATACTGTTGTGGCTGCTCTTGAAGAAATGCTTCCATCAGCATCTCTCCCAGTTAATAAACTGTCCTCACCTCTGAAGTGGGCACATGGCTGTGTTGTACTAGAAAAGAATTTCCTTTCCAGATGGCTTACTTTTACCCATCTGTATCTTCCTTCATACATTTTTTAATTGAACAGATTTTAAACTGTTTTCATGTATAAGTGTTTGCCTGCATATTTGTATGTATGTGTACCTCATGCATGCCTAGTACCAGAGAGCATCACATCCTCTGGAACTGAAGTTATGGATGGTTGTGATCAACCACGTGAGTGGTGGGAAGGGTCTTCTGCAAGAGCAGCAAGTGCACATAACTGCTATCTCTGGAGCCCTAAATACAGACTTTTCAAATTTTATCTGTTGTATGTGTGTGTGGAAGGCACAGTTTAATTGAGTTGAATTCTCTCCCCTTAGCTATTTGCTGATTCCAAGGTTTGAACTCAGGTTGTCAGGGTTGCACTGCAAGTGCTCTGACCCACTGTGTCTTACCAGCACAAGAACAGAGTCTGATGTCATCCAGGTGGGCTGAGAGCTAGCTGAAGCTAGGATGACCCTGAACTCTTGATCTTTCTGCTTGGAGGACAGACCTGTGTGCCACCTTATTTAGGAGGTGCTTTGGTGTGCTAGGCTGGCACTCTACGCACTGAGCTCCAGCCCCAGGACTGAAATGATTTTAATAACACCAATGTATTCATAGGTTCCCTGTTTATTTAGATAAATTTATAGGTGGTACCTTTTATTACTAGAAATGTTACTAGTCTGTGTCCTATTGATAATGCTGGGCGGGCGATGTCTCTGTATACTGTAAAGTATTGAACCGTCCTGCCTCTATTTATGCAATGGAGCCAAATGATACTTTGGGAAGCAAATTTGTCCCTGACAAGGCACAGCCTGAAAGCTGTTTGGCACAGCATGAAACAATTTAGACCATGGCACAGCGTGATCCCCCACATGTCGAAAATTTCCCGTTTTGGGAGTATCTACTCTGCCTGTTAATTCTTTGATATTTCTGGAGGTCAGAGGACAACTCTGTGGAGTCAATTCACTGCTTCTATCTTTATGTGGATCCCAGGTGTTGAACTCAGGTCCTCAGGTTTGTCAGCAGAACTGAGTTTTACTGTGTGATAGATAGTACAGAGAGGTAGCCTTTATCATGCCATGGAACCCTTATGAGCTCGGAGGCAAGCTTTTCATCTCAGGTGAAAAAAGTCTTAAAGAAGTTGAATGAACTGCTCAGTCACACAGAAACAGAGAATTCAACTTAGATCTGTCAGAGTCAGAAGCCTGTGTGAGCCTAGCCCTATTTCCTTAAGGCGCTGTTCCTGATCCAGATTTAATCCAGTGCTAATAGCATCTCCCCATACCTACCTGTGGCCGACTACAAAGTCACTGACTTTAGTATTGTTCTTATTCTTGCCAACATTTGTGACCTTTAGTTTAAAAAATATATTGACTGTCAGTTTGATGACTTTAAAATATAGGAAGGTACTAAATTTTTTATTTCTGAAAAACTCATTCACTGTATTAACATGCTGTAGCTTTTCCATATCCTTAAGAAGAACCTCTAAGGAATTTTTTCAGTGGCTTAGTCTTGTTATTAGCAAATTTCAACTCTTGTCAGGCATTGGAAGTGAATGCTTTTAATCCCAGCATTCTGGGTGGCAGAGGCAGGAGTTTGAGACCAGCCCAGGGTACAGAGCGAGTTCCAGGACAGCCAGGGCTATAAAGAGAGACTCTGTCTTGAAAAACCACAAAAAAGGAAAGAAAAAATTCAACTCTTGTGAAGAAGTCTGATAAAGAAACTTGGAAGTAAATGTGGTTTTGCGTTTTCATCAGAACAATTTCTACTTGATTGGGCATTCACTTTTTATTTAAGAATTTTGTATTTTTATCACATTCACTCCGCACCCCTCCTATCCCTACTCCCTCCACTTCGCACCTGTATCTTTTTTTAAAGAAGGCATTATTGATCATCTTAACAATCCTCTGGCCACCTTTCCAAGATGCTCCCTGAGCCCTAAGGATAGGAATTGTGTTGTAGGCTTATCATGTTGGACAAGCACCCTATGGTCAGTAGCTCTCAGCATTTTTACCAGTTGTAGCTTTCCATAATGGTGTCTGTCTCCTGCAAACAGAAGCTCCTTTGTTGAGAGGTGAGAGCTACACTTACCTGTGGATGTAAGTGTACACTTTTTTAAAGTAACCCTTGGAGCTCAGGGTTGTTCAGTTGGTGGAGTCCTTGCCTAGCATGCATGGAACTCTGGCTTCCATCCCCAGCACTGCAGAAACCAGGCATGGTGGTTCATGGCCTAAAATCCTAGTAGGTAGGAGTTAGAGGTAAGAGGAACAGGAGCTCAAGGTCAACCTCAGATATATAATGAGTTGAAAGCCAGGCTAGGATATATGAAACCCTATTTCAAAAAAAGTTACCTTGACTTTATGCTCAGACATAGGTTAAAATTTACTTTAAAATGCTTTATAAAAAACAATCAAAAATGATTTTTTTCTGTCACCCAGACTTAACAATTTTTTTAATAAAATGGGGAATTTATTGGTCACAGATTATAGACACAGTGTTATTTATAAAGATGGAGTTACTAATTCATTTGATTTGACTTGAGGGATTCATTTTAATCTTCTGTAAATGGTCCCCTGTGAAACATTTGTACCAGTCTCATTCTATTAATTTTCTTTTCTTAATAGGCTGGATTTGGTTACGGCTTGCCAATTTCTCGTCTGTATGCCAGATATTTTCAGGGAGATCTAAAACTGTATTCCATGGAAGGAGTGGGTACTGATGCCGTCATTTATCTGAAGGTACTATGTTTTGTTTCTGTTAGTGACTTTTTAAAGGTACAAGTACCCATAACTAGTTGAGAAGAGCACTGTATCGTCTCTTACCTTGAAATCAGATCTAGGAAACCATGCTATGCCTCATGCTGATATTATGCCC
Organism: Alexandromys fortis; assembly: GCF_014885135.2. Classification (NCBI taxonomy): domain Eukaryota; kingdom Metazoa; phylum Chordata; class Mammalia; order Rodentia; family Cricetidae; genus Alexandromys; species Alexandromys fortis. The sequence goes on along the minus strand of NW_026068135.1, from coordinate 1,541,404 downwards.
AAATATAACAAAATAAGAATCATAGAGGTATAAACCTCAAATTTTTTGATTTTTTTACAACCATAGATCTAAATTAGAATTTTTCAAAAGTATATGTTCATTGAAAAAACTAGTTTAAAAGAAAGCCAATTTCCAGTAATCTGGTCTTCTAGTCTTTTGCTTTAATTTCTCAAGTTGTAAGAATCCAGTAATGAAGCCGGGTGGTAGTGGAGCATGCCTTTAATCCTAACACAGGGGAGGCAGAGATAAAGCAGACAGATCTCCTGAGTTCAAGGCCATCCTTGTCTGCAGAACAAGTTCCAGGATGGCCAGGGCTTCATAGTGGAGCCCTGTTTCACAAAACCAAAATAAAAGAATTCAGTAATGATAATATGTTTATATAAAAAGATCTGTAGATCTTTATATCAAGCGAAGTAACTGAGAAACACAAATAGTGAATGCATGCTATCATGCAGGTCTTAGCTTTTATGTTGTGTATATGTGAGTATATGTACATATGTGGAAATGAGCATCAGTATGGTCACGAAACTATAAAGAGGTCCATGAGAGAAGAGAGATTTTGAGGATGGCTGGGAGGATAGTAGAACAGCACATGAGAGCAGAAAACTCCTAGAGCTGGAAGAGAAAAGGGAGATGGCAAGAGACTCAGAAAAAACAAATTACGTACAGAAATGGAACTTTTACATTGTACATTGTTTTTTTAAATTAACAAAATCATAATAATGGTCATTTAAAATGTTTATCTATGAACTGAGTTCTCTATAAGACAGTTTTTCTCATTTATTGGTGGCATTAGACTTCTATTTCTGAATTCTAGAATTTTGGTATATTATTTCAATAGGCAGTAGAGGCATATAGTAACATTTAAAAGCTTCAAAGAGGGCAATGAAGTGTTTCACTGCTGGTACAAGCCACACTACTTTTCTTCAAGAGGTACTGTGTTTTTGTTTCTTACGAATCCTCCTAGAGTTGATTTTGGATTTTTAGGGACAGGGGATGTAGCTCAGTGGTGTAGATTCTTCCTAGAATATACAGGCTCTGGGTTTCATTCCATTATCACAGAAGTAAAACAAATAAAAATCTGATAGAGGAGCTGTGATGTTTAATATCGCTTGTTGGCAAATGTTTATGAGACTTTATTTCTTCTGGGACTGTTTTAGGGCAGCAGTTGCCTATTAAATAAAAATGTTTGATCTAAGCTGTACTGTCAGTGCTATGGAGTATCGCAAAGCAGTATTGACGGAATTACAATGTACTTTGTTCCTGTCGTATGTGTTTCAGTACTGATTTTGAGCGAGTGAGTGAGCACTTGATTTCACTCATTTAGAGAGGGCTCAGGATCTTCCTCCTAGCCACTCTAAGTACATCTGTAAAATAAATTTTAATATTTCTAAAATAAGAATGGTTACTTGTGTTTGAAAGAGTAAAATCTGTGAATTTTATGTGAGAAAAAGAGTATCCTAGACCTTTGGTGTATGTCCTTTTTCTAATAGGCCCTTTCAAGTGAATCCTTTGAGAGACTACCAGTTTTCAACAAGTCTGCGTGGCGCCATTACAAGACTACTCCTGAAGCTGATGACTGGAGCAATCCCAGCAGTGAACCAAGGGATGCATCAAAATACAAAGTGAAACAGTAAGAAACCACTTTGGTTCCCATTAGAAAGTATCTGATTTGTCTCCAGAAAGTACCAAGCAGACAATTGAACAATATTTTATGCCGTACATTCTGTGTAGTTTTATCACTGGAAAAGCAAAGCGATCCTTAGAGAAAAAAGATTGGAGAAAAACTTTTATGCTGAGGAGAACAAACAAGAATTGGGTAGCTAGAGTCATCATTTAAATGGAAATTCCCACCAGCCAGGGAATCCTTGCACTTTGAAGGTATTGACAGTGAGCAGGGGCTTATTCTACTGCCAATGTTGTTTTCAAACAATTAACTTTTCAGTTTGTTGTGAGTCTTATAAATTGACAGAAAGATGTTTACAGAATTTTTGTGGGTTAAACTGAAAAAAAAAATGAAGCTGAAATGAATCAAAATGGACTCTATCCACACACTGAAGCATTATTTCGTCCTTGAAAAGAAGGGAATTCTGATGCATGCTTCAACATAGATGAATTTTTTTTTTTTTGGTTTTTCGAGACAGGGTTTCTCTGTGGTTTTGGAGCCTGTCCTGGAACTAGCTCTTGTAGACCAGGCTGGTCTCGAACTCACAGAGATCCACCTGCCTCTGCCTCCGGAGTGCTGGGATTAAAGGCGTGCGCCACCACCGTCCGGCCTAACATAGATGAATTTTAAAGTCATTACTTGCTGTGCAACAGGCCATACTCAAAAGCATAAATAGTACTATTCCACTTTTATGAGATGCCTAGAGTAGTCATTTCAGAGAGTCAGAAGGTAGAAGAGTGGACGCCAGGACTTCGGGGAAGTGGAATGAGGAATTGTTACTGAGTACAGATTTTCTGTGTGTGATGGTGAACAGCACTCGGCGTAGGGATTGGTGATGGTTGTGCAATAGTGTGAATATGCCCAAGCAACTAGCTGTTCACTCAAAAGTAGCTGGCAGCTCATTCTATATCATGTGTAGTTTAACACTGTAAATGATCAAAACTGAAAAGTTGTTGCTCATACAGCAGCTGTCATTGCTTTATGTTAATAAACTGTTGCTAGTTTATGTTTATAAAACAATCTAGTCTTTGGTTTCCAATTTTTCAATTTAAAATATTCTTTTATTAAATTGTGTGTTATAAAAAACAAAACAACAAAAAATCTAGGAAATATTAAATGAAAAAAGAAAAGAAAATCATTGCATTTCCACAACTCAGACATTGCTATGGGTACAATTTTGTTTATATTATTTTAGATAATCTTCTATTTGTATATGTATGTATTTTCTCCAAGTGAGATCATTTTTCATACTGTTGGGCAATATGCATTTGTTTCATTTAACTATGTCTACTTTTCCATGTCAGTAGCTTTCATCTCATTAGAAATTTCCTGAATTTTCCAAACTGGGATCCATTCCAGAACTACATGACATATCTGGATATTTTCTAGTTGTTTTTAATCTAGAAAGTACTATTGATGAAAGACCAGGTTAGCAAAACATCCTTACCTTGATGTGTTTAGTTCTTCTCTGCGGTATCATTTAATTTGTTCCTTATTCCCATATTTGATGGAAATCAAAGTTGTTATAAAGGTTCTTTTTTGTTTTTTCCTTCTGGGATACTCCATCAGTACTGTTACAGAATTTATGTTTACACGCATGATTTCCAGTTGATCCATTATCAGTGATGCTAAGGGTCCATCATAATTTAGGTGATGGCTATCGGATCTATCTATGGAAGTGGTTGGTGCTCGACCTTCCTAATGCTGTGACCCTTTAATATGGCTCTTCACATTGTGGTGACCCCCAAACATAAAATTATTTTTGTTGCTATTCTATAGCAGTAATTTTGCTACTGTTATGAGTCGTAATGTTAATATTTTTTGAAGGTAGAAGTTTTTCAAAGGGGTCGCAATCCATAGGTTGAGAACCACTGCCCTGTAATATAATTCAGCTTTTTTCCCCACTAGAACATAATCCATATGGGGTCTTTTTGTTGTGGTGCTGTTTGTTTTTGGAAGGAGGTATATTGCAAAAGAATACTTACCCATCAGCCATTTATCTAATGGTTTTTATCCTAGTTAACCATTTGGGCCTGATAAGAACACCCACGCTTACAGTATAGAAATCCTATCCAGAGGATTTAGGCAAGGAAATAAATAAAAGACCCCCAAATTGGAAAGGAAGGAAAGAAGTTGAATTTTCCTAACTCAATATTTTATTAGTTTTTGTAAAATGATATAGTCTTAAAAAATCATTCTTTGGTAACTATTGACTAATGTTCCTCTGTAGAGTACAGCTCATTCTCAATAACAAAGGCCATACCATGAAATACAGTTCTTCTAGTATGTGTTGAACTTTTTCCTTTAAACTTAAAGGGAAAATTCAGTTCTCTTTTACCTCTTTTTAAAGTAAGCAGTTGAATTAAGTCATCCTAAAGCAGTGCTTCTCAGCCTTCCTAATGCTGGGACCCTTTAATACAGTTCCTCATGGTGTATGACCCCAACCACACAATTGTTTTCATTGCTACTTCCTAACTAATTTTGCTATTGTTGTGAATTGTGATGCAAATATCTAATATGCAGAACATCTGCTATGTGACTTCTATGAAAGGCTGCTTTGCCACCCATGAATTGCAACCCACAGGTTGAGAACCACTGTCTTGAAGGTTGAGACACGAAGAGTTTTTTGGTCTGTCTTTTGGTTTTGTTTTTTGGGTTTTTTTGTCTTTTTTTTTTTTTTTAAAGACAGTATTTCTCTATTTATCCCTGGCTGTCCTGGAACTTACTTAGTAGACCAGGCTGGCCTTGAACTCTAAGATCCTCCTGCCTCTGCCTTGTGAATACTGGTATTAAAGGTGTGTGCCACTACTGCCCAGCTTTTGCCTTGTCTTTTTTAGCATTGTAGATTAATAGTGTTTTGTTGTTTTATATATTATACCCAGCACTTATTTTTATTGACATATGACATATAGTAGGAAAGTCTACAAATCTGAAGTCTATGGCTTGACACAGATTTACATCTCCCTTTCCAACACCCTGGAAGACTCCTTTCTAGCCAGACTATTCTCTCTTTACCATAGAAGATGCTTTCTGACCATCACTGAGGGTGCATTTTTTAAACATAAAACAAAAGAAACATGTAAGCATACACCTTTGTCATCTTTGCTCCTGTGAAATCTCTCCATGATGTTGCATGTCACAGTCATTGTCATTTCTGCTGCTTAAGTTGGCACACTTTTGAATAATGGCAGTTATTCTGAGCTTGATTTTTTTGTCTTCTGTTGACTAAAGTGCATTAATTTTTGAACATTGTCCTACTTTCTTGTCTAACGCGATATCCTAAAATCTCAACTTCTACCCTCTCTGCCCCTGTCCTGGAATCAACCATTTTATAGTTCTTTTGAACAGATATTGAAGCCTAATCTTGAAGGATAGGGTGCTCATTACACCTCTTCTAAGCCATTTTTTCTGGACGGAGGTTCTCAACACACACACATATATGTAAGTTCTTATTGATAGTTTCATTCTCTTTTAACATTGATTATTTCTCCCTAATGTGTTTTTTTATATATACTTCTTACCATACAAACCTTGATTGTTAACATCTTTAACAGAAACATTTGTGAGCAAATATAATTTATATAGCTTTGCAATATTGCAAATTTGCAATATTGTACCATATAGTAAATGCTGGTATTTTTTTCTTTACTTTTCCCCAACATACTAAATACCCTATTGATCATTTGTGCATTTCACACTGTGTACCTTGATCACATTGACATCCCATTCTTCCCAGGTTCACCCTCCACCTTTAAAAGAAAAAAATACACCAAGTCCAGTTTGTGTTGCCCCTATAGTCATTGGAGCATGGCCGAACTCCAGTGGCCAGCCCATTAAAGATGAGTTCTTTTATCCCCCAGCCCCACCAGAAGCCATCAACTGTGAAGAGCTATGCTGGTGTTTTCTAATGAGTAGTGTAAAGGCTGAAACACATCTGTGCTGCTCTCTAATCTTTCCTGCAGCTCATCTCAAAACAGGAAATTTAAAAAGGATTAAGTCTTTCATCATCCATCATATGATAGTAGCAGGAAGTTAGTCCCGCTGCCCCCACCGAGGGTGGTTTTTCCCAGGGAAGAGTTGTGTTCTGACCAGCTACATTGTGATTGTGTCTCTTGGTCTAGCAGATCAGTTTAGTGCCAACCATCCCATTTTCAGTCTATGTAAGCCAAATACTTTGTTGGGCATCAGTGTGGCCAGGTAATTCAAATGTGGAGTAATTTGGGTAGTACCAGAGCCATCTTTCATAAGAGTCATTTGCAGTGAGAAATGGTAGTTTTGACTGAACTCTCTTTTCAAGGCCATACTTTAGCTGGGCCCAGTGGCGCATGCCTTTAATCCCAGCACGAGAGGCAGAGGCAGGAGGATCTCTGTGACTTTGAGGCCAGCTTGGTCTACATAGCAAATTCCAGGCCAGGTAGAGTTACATATAGAGACCCACAGTAAATAACATTATATGCTAATTAAGGATCAGACCTAATCTCCAACGTTGTTTTCAAACAAATTTTAGCAAAACTGAAATACTAACGTAGTTAACTTGGCAATTTAAAATTGTTAAATTCTCCAGGTGGTAGTGGCTCACACCTTTAATCCCAGCACTAGGGAGGCAGAGGCAGTTCAAGGCCAGCCTGATCTACAAGAGCTAGTTCCAGGACAGGAACCAAAACTTCAGAGAAACCCTGTCTCGAAAACAAAAAACAAAACAAACATGGTTAAGTTCTACAAATAGAATAATGGTTAAACGTGGGGAAGGATCTCAGCAGAGGAGTGGGAATGGGAAAGTCAGTTCTTACACAGAAAGAGGTCTAAGACTGTATTCTAACCCCGAGTAACCCTAACTCTAACCCCTAACCCTGAGGACTCTAGCCCTAACCCTAACCCTAGCAGTTTTATTGAGGTACAGTTCGCATACCGTACAGTTTGCTCTTTTGACATGTACGGTTCAGTTGTTTGGGGTAGATTCAAAATTGACAGCCTTCACCACTGTTCTAAAATCAGGCTCCCTCAGGCCAAGAAGAAACCTCACATGCATTAGCAGCAGTCATTTTATAGTTCTAATCAAATTGTTTGTTGCTTTATTTTGGTTTTGTTTGTTTTGTTTTCTGGGACAGGGTCTCTCTATAGTGAGCTCCCTGGCTGTTGTGGAGCTCACTATTTGGACCAGGCTGCCCCTCCTACTCACAGAGATCTACCTGCCTCTGCCTTCTGATTCCTGGGATTAAAGGCAGTGCCTCCATGCCCAGCTTCTGATCAGACTTTCAGTCGTGAGTAAAGAACTGTTGCAAAGTTTATGTAAGTAATGAAATGCCACTTTTTCTATAGTAACTATAGAAAATAATTCTGAGTTAGGACAAAGGTTTTGGAATTATCACTATAAATGTTCTGAGTAAGTTTTTGTTAAAATAGAGGAGGTTGTACTCACGAGCTCTCTATGGATTCTTTTCTTCATAGGGACAAGATCAAGACTAATAGAACTTTGTAGAAAACCGAGTGCTGTGGTCATCTCTGAAGAAATATTATCTTCTGCAAGTTAACCAGACACCCTTACTCTACCAACTCTTAATCATGGCACTATTGTTATTCCCAATGCTTTGTTATGTTGCTTCCTTTATATTGACTCAGTGTTTCCATGGAGCACTTCCTCTAGTTAATCCACTCGCATCTTCCACTAAAGTTGTAACCTGAGCAGTTTGTCATGGTGTCTTTCTATGGCATCACTTGCCTCCGTCACAGTAGAGCACGGAGCCTCCTTAGCACTCTTGTACTCTATACTCTGTATCTTATCATGGGTTTAGTGTCTAAGTCTTCCCGAGATTCTGAGCACCTTCCTCTTTCCAGGTACAGCAGATCCTACTGTTGACTTCATGATCTCCAGCTTGGGGAGTCTGGAAGGGGAAGGTGTCAGTAGAGTACATCTTGCAAATTCAACCCCAGGGTTCTTCCTGTCCCATATATGCACACCCTTCACTCTCTGAATCAGTGTTCTGCCGACTTCCATCTGACTGTATTGTCATCGTGAGGTGTGGTACTTTCGGATTAAAACCAATTCATCTGTATTATTTTCACTTTAAAGTTCGTTTGCATACTTCTCTTCCATTTATTAAAGTACTCTAAAAGTTGTTTTGGAATTTCTCACTTAACACCTTGGTTTGAAAGATTTTATGAAATTTTATGCAAACCTACCATCTAGTCAACGTTAGACTGTAAAGAGTGGGAAGTGTAGTTGTGTGTTTCTCTGAAAACTCCCCTGCCCTAGTCCTGTTTCTTTGCCATATGAAATTCCTCTCGTAGTCCTCTTAGGAACTAGAAGCGCCTTCGGGATGCACTCGCCTCACCATAACACAGACTGTCAGCTTATTCTAGCTTATTTTGAAAAATGTTATAGAGTGGATCATTTTCATTGTCATTACTTTTTGCCAATTTTAGAACTGTCCATTCAGTCTGATTTTTGTTTCTCTGTGTAACAGCTCTGACTGTCCTGAAACTCACTATGTAGACCAGACTGGCCTCAAACTCACAAAGGTCTGCCTGTCTCTGCCTCCCGAGTGCTGGGACTAAAAGGCTTGTGCCACTACCGCCTGGTCTTCAATCTGATTTTGTAATCATTCCTTTTGCTAAAAGTTAGAAGTAGGAATTAGCAGAGGACCTGTGGTAAGGAAAGACAAATGATGTGATATTTGTTCTTAGTAATAAGGCCATCTGAGAATCTAGATTCAAACTGGTACCTAGTTTATGCAGGTCCCTGTTAGGTGTTTCTCTGTTCATTATATTTTTTCTTGTATATGTCATTCACTCTGACTGCTGCTTTCATTTACTGTATATATAAATGTTTCTATCCAGTTTTTCAGTACTGAATCCAGATTTAGAAGTTTTAGTTTGTAGCCAGGCATGGTGGTCCATACCTGAAACCTCAGTACTCCAGATGTTGAGGCAGGAGGATCATGAACATAGCCTGGGCTATGTGCCAAGAGTCCCTCTCAAAGTTTTGACTTGTGTTACTCCTGCTATATCATTGCTGATGTAGCAGTGTAGTTGTCCCCACTGCCACCACACTGAAGGCTTTTGCCTCAGAGATTTGCTCTGACTTAGATGAAGTTGGCTCAGTTGTAACTTTGAGGCACACAGCATCTGATTTTCTTTCGATTCCTTGTATTATCTGAGTTTCTGGTGAGTTCCTTTTTGTCTTTATAAAGGCCTCATTACAGAGCAAAAAGCATGTTGGTAAATACCAAAGAGACGGGTAAGAGAGACTTATTGTACACAGCTAAGTCAGTGTCTTGGGGGGGTTGAGCAGTATGACTATTTTCTTGTGAGGAAAGACTAAAAATAATGGTCTTTTATATTTCAAGATCCTGGCTGCCTTAGAAACACCAGCTCTATGTCTCTATCTTACTGAGTCTCGGTTTCCAGCCATCTTCCTTTACACTTGCGAGTCTGACTGTCGGCGAATGGAGGTGACAGTGTCATTGTGGCCTCGATTGCCTTGCTTCAGCACTGTTTTTACTGTTCCAGGCTGCCTATTGCTTGCCATACTCACACACCAAATATCACATCAGGCTTGGTTATGGCATAGAAGAGCCGTGTTATTTTCTCTTAAACTCTTTTCTGCAATGCCAGTTTTGTTGAAATGTCTTGAGGATTTAATGCACAGCCCTCCCCTAACACTCTTAGACTCCCCTCGTGTCCATCTAAGCCTAGTGCACTCCAGCTGCTCCTGTCCCCTTGTCATCAGTGAGTTCACCTCAGCTCTAAGCCAGCCAGAAGAAGAGTTTCAGGAGCATCCTGTATCCCCACAGTTTGGTCTTCCCTCGACTGGAGCATTGATGTATCCTTTCTGCTGCTAGTGTTTGACCCTCTGAGCTTAAGCATGCCTCTCTGGCTCTGTGAATTTATATATTACAGATTGATATTGACCCACTTGCAGCTGAATTCTTCCCCATTTCTCTGGAATGCCCTCCAATTTACACTCTTATTTTAAGTATTTGGGAGCCATGTATCCTGTTTGAAACTCTACCTGGCACACAGTAGGTACTCAATGTCTTTGTTGAGCAGAAGAGGAAAACTGATAGACATTTGCAGTGGTGGCTGAGGAAACATCTTCCTAAGTTCTTAGATCCCCTAACTTCAAATTGGTAATGATTTCAGGTCAAGAACTGTGACAGTGTGCTGGATGTCTTTTTATAGTGCTAAGAGATGGCTTTAAAATGCGGGGGAGTTACAGGGATTAAACACGGATCCACATGAGCCATCTGATTCTTTGTCTCTGAATATTTGGTTTTGGATTCATAGCACAAGGGCTTCTTTCTGTCTAGCTACAATGGTTTTATAGTCTTTCTTAGAGATTCCAAAGAACTTAACATTCAGCACCCCAAGTGATCCTTAGAATGCCAGGAGATGGACTAAGTAGCTTTTAGTTTTCATGTGAATTCCAAAGCAGTGAAGTGGCCTGCCAAGGAGACATGGAAAGTGAGAAGCAGAACCAAAGCCAGTGCTTGGGGCTTCCTGTTCCTAGGCCAGTACTCTGAACAGTATGTCAAGTGGTTAGAATGATCTCCTTAGAGGAATCTCTTGGGCATATTAATCCTCGAGGCTGATCTGTAAGTCAACAGTTTTCTGTAATACAAGGCAGCTCCACTCAGGAAAGGGTTTCTTTGGTGTGTTTCCATTCTGGCACAGTTAGAGGAGACAAGTGGATTAGGCAGCTTTTGCCTTGTAAAACAGACAACTTTAGACTAATATAGGTCATGACTAGAGTTTTTCTATTTGAATGAGAGCAGCGCTTGCTGCCAGCCTTTTTTGTACAAAGATTCTACATTTGGAAGTTGATGGTTTTGTGTTTTGATAGACTCAATTACAGCTTCAATTAGATGCTCTTGCCCAGCCTTTCTATTACCAGTACTTAGAGTAATAGCTCGACAGGCTCTCAGAACCTTGGAGCACATTCTTTAGAGACTAACTTCATTGTCTCTATCTGCTGGCGCACTGATTCATGAGTACAGATAGATTTTTCTCTCAGGTTTGTAGGCAGCCTGCTTGTTTGGCACGGTTGCATGTTTGCCCTTGATATTTTGTTCTTTTATTTCAATATAGCTCAGGGTTGGTAGTTGTCTGTTGCCTTTTCCTGGTACACAGTGGCCTAGGTCGCATATTGGGCCTTATTATATTTTGTATCATTTTGTACTGTTCTGTTCTTCAGTTTTAGTATATGTGCTGCCGAAGCGAGCACTGTTCTGTTCTTCAGAAATTTGTTTCTCTATCAGCTTTGTGTTACCCATCTTTCACATTTATTTTTTTTATGGCTTTTATCTCTTGTTTTTCTTCATGTGTGATTTTTCCATCCTTGAATCCTCTCCTCCATTTCACTGTTTTCTCTACTGTTTTTTGTAAGCCTCGTGGCTTGCTTTCATGTATATCATTTTCATATTTTATTTTTAAATTTGCTTCTCTTAACTCATTATTTTATTCTTCTTTGATGCCTTATTTCTTTGAGCACAAAACCTTTTGGTCTAAATTTTTCAGGATTTCTGAAATCATTCTTTTTCCAGAATGTATTTGTGTATCTTTTGCTTACTCTCTCAGGCACTGTCCTGGAGACCATGCTGTGGGATTGTGGCTTTATTAATTTCATCATAGATCATTTTTTGCTCAGTTTTTGGACGTGTGCGCTGGCCAGGGGGGATAGGACACTTACATAAACATGTATTGATTCTGCCGTCTTTGTCAGTGGTCCAGATGCTTAAACATTGACTTTACAGATAATGTCCTTCATAATCTATATGTTAGGAAACAGAAGGAACCAATATGGCCAGCAGGAGAGCACCATTAATGATTTAATCAATAAAGGATTTTTGTTTGCTGTTCTGGGTGAAAAGCTAACTTTTAACTCCAGTTCCTGTCACACTGGTTAGAGATAGCAGTGCCTTCTGGTTGGAAAATAGAGGGGACATATGAAATTTTAATGAACTTGAGATGTTATCAGCCATCAACAGTGATTAATTTGTTAATTAAATATGGTAGAATACTTCAAACTAGGGCATAATCAGAGCTATCAAGAGAAGTATAAGCTTGTTCTATTGGCCTCACCGAGTGTGTTGGCCATTCTGAGAGCTTCACTGTGACAGTTTTCTGTCTTTCCAGTCAGTCATTTTAAAAAGTAGATGATGTACCCCTGGAATCCCAGCATGCAGGAGATGAAGGCAGGAACAAGTGTAAGGCCAGCCTGGTTGCATCGTGAGAACCTGTGGGAGAGGAGAGGCGAGGAAGGAAAAGGGAGGGGGGAAGGATGTAAGGAAAGGCATGAAGGCTTTGTTATGGTTTCTTCTTGTTCTTTGTGAGTACACACAAATGGCTTACTGTTGAACACGGGATAATGTTTTGAAAGTGTATTTGCAGGTAGATCATGGGGCTTGTTTGGAATGCTTGTAAGACTGAAACTTCCTTGCCTCAGTAGCCAGACATTCTAGTAGACAGCCAGCAGCAAACTATCACCTTCAGAACTCCCGTACCACAATGAAGGACCAAAAATGATAGCCTTGCAGCATCCACTGAGCTGTGCATGAGGCAAGACATTTCCCCTGAGGTCAGTCGGCCTCAGGCCGTGCTGCTGGGAAATAGATGATTGAACCCAGGTGTCCTCAGCTAAGGGAGACTGAAGTGAAGGTAGCAGACAGGAGTCATGGGGAGGGAGAGAAGGTTTAGTCGTCAATTTCAGTGATATGTTGTGTCCATCACATGCTAGAAACATCAGTGCTGGGCCTGTGCCAGTGATCAAAGCAGAGTGAACTCCCCTTCCAGTAAGGACGAGATAGAGTAATCTCCTGGTTCACTGGGATACAAGTACCGTGGGGAAGATGGAAGACTTCTATTTCATAAAGGACAGGTGTATTCTTCAGAGAAAGAAGTATTCCTGATTTCCCAAGTGCGTTTCTCCTTTTAATCTATCAGTCTGAAGTGTGAGTCTGTCTCCCATGCTTAGCTCTTCACTCTCCCCTGCGGGGTCCCTGCTGAGGTCCTTGTAGTACAGCTTCGGTAGATAGCAGAGGACAGCGCCCATTCCAGCCATTGTCTCTCTGGTCAGCTCTCACAATCAGTTCTCATGGAGTAAGAAGGGCTGCCGTTTGAGTCTCTGTAGCAACAACTCGCCACGGGTTTGGATGGATAGCTCTCTTTAGGGTTTCACAAATGATCACTTAAGGACCAGTGAGATGGCTGAACTGAGGACGACCTGAGTTCAAGCTCCAGGTCCCACATGGTAGAAGGAAAGAACCAGCTGCTGCGAGTTGTCCCCTAGCCTCCGCACATATGCTGGGTGGCACATACACCCACTAAATCAATGTAGTGATGTTTTAGTCAAAAATTGAGAAGTAGCTGGATAATGAGGCTAGAGGTAAAATTGCTGCTGGTCAGGAGGGGACTCTGTTTAGCACTTCAACTCATCTCAGTGGGAGGAAGGGTGGCTAAGAAGGCTTCCCTCTGAAGGCTACCCGGTGATATCAGGTGTGTCCACTTGCCAAAATCAAGGCAGTATTCCAGGCACAGAAATCTGGAGAAGCCTCTGCTTGCTTATTTCTGTCTCTGAAGTAGGGACACATGTCTACTTATCTCTATGGTAGAGTTTAAAGTGGCCGGCACATGGGCTGGCAGTTGGTGTGTGCCACAGCCTCCTGGCAGAAAATTCCCTTTCCCTCAGAGGGACTGCTAGAGCCACCGTGGGGACTTGTTCTCCATGCCCACCCCTCTGACTCCTTGGGACAGATCTGAGTGACCCAGCAGTGAGAGCTTTAACTATTGGAGAAGCGATGGAGTTGTGTTTAATAGTGTCCATTGGTAGATCCTTTAAACTGCCTGATTTTCCATCGACAGAATCACCTTGGAGCATCAGGACCGAAAGTCTCTGAACATCTGGTAGTTCTGGAGTTGTCTTAAGGAAAGCACACCTCACCTCACAGTAGCCTTTGAGCGTTTAAGTCCAGGTATCCCATATGCGCACTCTGCTGTGCAGAGCTTTACCCAGACTGCAGAGCTGACCTTAGTTCTTGGCATACTTGTTCCTTAAGTGTAGGTGACTACAGGCTCAGTACCCACCAGTTCAAAGTGATGACATCAGCCTTTGATGTCCAAGTCCCTTGAAAATGAAAAAAAAAAAATAAAGCTTGATGTGTGGGGTTTCATGGCCAAGTGAGGACTGTTGAGTTTTTCCTGAGACATTAAAAACACTAGAGAGTTCAGATGGAAAGAGCACCCGGGACGTGTGCCCTGGAAAGGAGTATGAACTCAACCTGAAAAATGTCTCTCTTCTATAAATCTCTCAGTGACATTTGGATTAATCAAGCATAATTAAATGTAGTTAGGTTTTTGTCAGATTGTAGTTCAAAATAATATTCATCTATGGAGAGGGTAATATATTCTGTAGAAATTTTATTAAGCATTTCAGTTAAGCAAACAGTAAGGAGAACAAAATCAGCCCCGGGAAGGTTAATTACTAAAAACACAGAGGATAGTAGATTATGTAAATGATTTTAATTTTGAATACCATGGCTTGAGCTTTAATTTACATAGATAGGTATTTGGGATTTGTTTTTCACAGTCTATTTTTCAGAAGGACCAAATTAGACTTGGCATTCTTTAAAAGTTCTAATCACTCCAGGCTTCCATTAGTCTTGCTCTAACTTTTTCCTATTAAAGTTTGCAAAAATGAAGAATTACACTTTCCTTCCAGCGAATTCTCTTAGGATTCCATCTCGTTTGTGCAAATGATGAGAACTATGTTTTTATTTCTTTACCAAATGGTGGCTTTAACTAAAGTATCAGGGGAGAGTGTATGAAGGCATTCAACCCAGGCGTGCCTTTACGGCAAGTGCTCACTTAAACGATAAAACGTAGCTCAGATTGGTTTTAGATGCTTTCTTTCTTAGTAAAGGCTTTTCTCTCACCTTGCCTATGGCAGGGAACAGGCTCTGATAAGATCTGTTCACATTTGATACTTGTCTAAATTTCACAGTGAGAGTTTCAGAAGTATTGTCATCTCAGCAATATAAGCTTACCCAGGAAACCTGAAGTTGTCCTTTTCACAAGAAGTGACACCCAGATTTCATTTGTGTAGGACGGAGCCGGGTCTAGCCCCCTTTGAGATCGTCATAGAAGCCCCTGCTGTTGGTTCTGTCTGGCCATTTGTTCGGCGGCTTTCGGTGAAGGTGCTACTTCCTTTGGAACTGGCTCCTTTGCAGATAATAAGCTTTCACTTCAAGGAGCATCCCATTAAGTAATCTGACTTCCTTTAAAAGTGACATTAATTTAAATGCTCTGGATAACTTTTGCAAACATCAGAGATCTCATATGTGTGGTAACTATGCAATGCTGGTCCTGTAGTTTGCTCAGTAGAAAGATACCAAAGTCTGGCAGGTGGGACTGGTCGAACTGCTCCGCAGTTCAACTTGACATCACGAGTTGATGGAAAATAGCACAGTTGCAACAGAATGCATACTCATAACAGATGTGCTTCATGTCTAAAATGATCTTCCCTTCAGATTCTTGGAAGAGAGAAAATACAGCATTAATGTTCAGTTAGAACTCTGTTTTGGATATTGATACGGGCTAGTCTCAAAAGAAACTGAAAGGTCACTGTGGTAAGTCAGTGAGAGTCATTCAACCATGCCAAATGTCATGTCCAGGAGAGCTTGTGAACTCAGGGCGAGCATCAAATGTGATACTGTTTACGTCGTGACATCCCTTTCACGTCCATTCCCCTTTCCTTTTTGTCATTGAAGCTATTTTAAGAAACCTCAATCTTTATTTTTTAATTAAAAATCATTGAATATTTTTAGGAAGAACTGGCTTGTGCCTTTAACTTCAGTGCTGAACTTACAGTCGCACGTGTTTGTTTAGTATCTGTGAGTTTATTGACAACTGAAGCCTGTAGCTGTAGGGATCTGAGAAGACGCGAGACTGCCTGCCACTAAAGCGGGACCGTGCCGGATCTTGTGGCCTCACTTGGCAAGTCCTTTCAGGAGGGAGAATTTTCCCAGCTGTTTGGCCAGCACGGAAAGGAAAATGGCAGATACAGCATAGAAGGCCCTGTATCTGCTCCCTTTCTTGTTGAGTGTTTATGTAACTTCCTGGGGGAACCTCGCAGCATCATTTGGTTGCTTTCCACATTGAAAAGGTCCTCTAACAGCTGACACATGATGTAGACCAATAAATGTTTTTGAGACTATTAAATATAGTGACTCAGGTGGAAGCAAAAGCAAAGTTTACCTACAGTGTATGAAGCTTTAAGTGATTTCAAATTTGCAAGGAGCTGGGCTGGGGATGTAGTGCAGCGACTGCGCATTGCCGTGGTATGTGTGGAGGCCTGGCTTCCGCCATGGCATTGAAAACAGGAAACAAATTACTAGGAATCATGCTATATCTTGCAGAAATTGTGTCCTGTTGTCCCCACAGTTTCCCTTTTGTTGGTCGCTCCAGACGCTTCTCTCTAAGCAGTGCTCAGGACTGAAGCGCACGTTGTACTTGAGCAGTTGTGGACCGTGACACTTTGGAAGAAAGGGAGAGCTAGCCCCACACTCTGCTGAGTTCGTGCTTTGATGTTATTTGAAATCATGATTGCTGCTTAAGGTTTAGAAACAGAGCATTTGCTGTTCCAAGTCCCCACCCAAGTGCTTGAAATGGATCTGTTTCCTTAGAACACAACTTTGGAATGCCTAGGAGATGCTAGAACTAGACAAAAGAGGTGTGAGGGAAAAGTTCGATGCTTTGCCAGGTTCTCTTTGTAACTCCTTGACTCATTAGTGTTGTCTAAATGGAATAATTGTGGGTTTGATAAGAGACAAATATTAACTTACACGTGTAATAAATGGCCATTGCAGTCTGGACCCATAAGTTCAAGTCTGCCCTGGCTCACTCCGTGCGTCTGTTGACTTAGTGATGAATGTCCACACATGTCCACAGTTCCCGAGCAACCTTGTGCTTTGTAGAATGAAGCTCAGCCCCATAAGTTATGCTGTCATGAATGAGGGATGACTAGATGGGGTCATTTGTCACTCTGTGGTCCACAGAGAAAAGGGTGTTGTGACTGCTGGAAAAACACAACCGGAGACCCGTGTGGCTTGGGCCGTGCTCCTCATGAGTTGCTGAGCAATCTGTTGTTTGTCATAACCAGATCTGTCCGGCCTCACGCCGGGCAATTCTGTACCCTGGTAACCAGAACAATAAATGGCAGTTGTTTTCCACAGCTCATTAGCGTGCTGTTTTCTGAGCTCTCTGCTCTGTGTTCCCATCACTCTCGCCGAGATAAACTTCGCCTTCTGTTTCTGAAATGTAACACCTAAGCAGCAGCAGGCTCCTTTGCAAGTTGCCTGGGAGGCACAAGGACACTGACAAGTTCTTTTGATTGATCAGAGTGAAAAATCAATTATTTGTGTTCTCTGCAGCAAAGGACACTGAAATCACATTTTTACAGGATACCCACCCTATGCATAAAACACAGGAAATGTGTAGCGGTGAATGTCCCTGTGACATCTTCCTAACTATGGTTCACATGTGGGGGGAGGGGACCATATGATGTCCAGTCAGGACACTTACAGGAGAGGACACTATTATGCTGTAGACTGTAAACGGGTATAAACTGGCTTGCTCTGGGCAGACCACCTGCACCAGAATTATCTGAAATGACTAAATGTGAAGGTCTAGATTTTCTCTTCACTCTTGCAACTCAGATTCTCTGGGGTTATGACTCCGAAATATTAATAAATGCTTCAAGAGAATGACTTTAGAAGTGCAAATCTGGGAGTTTCTGCAACAGCGTTCTGAAGATATCTTGAAGATTTCAATTAAAGGGCCATTTCTTTCATGTTGTCTTTCGGGAAAGGGGCAGCAGCAATACCACTGCCCCCAAATTTATTTAGGTGCAATTACGTGCTTCCTAGATAAAAAGATGGATTCTTCATATACTTAGCAGTGTGTCATTCATGCTAAGGACTCAGTAGCGAAGAGGTGTTGTTTCAAATTTAATATGGAAGCCACAGCCGCTCTATTATGTACTAATCAGTAGAAATCAATTACAATTGATTATTAAGGGGATTATTAAGGAAGTCATGATCTGTTACTAGTTAGTTGTATTATGTGAGATTTTGTTTCCTCTATAAAATTACCAAGTTGGACTACATGGTTTCTTAGACCCATATCCAAGGTTGATGTTTCATGGTACTTTAAAGAAAAACCCAAGTGATTAGCAATCAGCTACTTAGGCCAGACATAGCAGCACACATCTGTAATCCCAACACTTGGTGGGTAAAGGTAAAAGGATCAAAAGTTCAAGGTCATCCTCAGCTACGTAGTGAATTCAAGGGCAGCCTGAGCTACTTGGATCCTATCTCAAAACACCAAATAAAAACCAGCTACTTTGATGTTACCCATTTTGCCTTAAGAATGCAGAAGTGAGTTTTGGTTTGAGAAGTTTTACATCTGTGTTTTACCAATAGCCAGCCATTGTACTAGGAGTTGTTCATGACTTGGGAACTGCATTCTTGTGGAAACTGCTCCTGTCTTGGTTTTGAATTCACATAATTCAGACTGACCGAGAGAGTCTTCTGCTCGAGACCGTGTCCTTCCGTGAAGTTGCTGCAGAGATTTATGCTGCAGTGTGTTGTGTTTTTATTTCCTTGTCCTTCGCTTCCAAATCCTTCCCAAATGACTTCATAATGCATGCTCGCAAGTGATTATCTGCTGATGTTTTCCAATGCTCACTTCACAACAACACGGAGATTAACACTTTGATCACATGAATAAATCATCAGGCTTTGTGTAGAAGAGATTGCCCTCCGGGAGCCGTTCCTGAAGACTACCCTCCACCACTCAAATTCTGCCTTGATGTTCTCGTTCTGTGTCTGCTGTCGGCGACGGCTGACACTGGCCACCTCAACAGTTAAAATGTGGCAAGCATTTTTGACTTGAAATTATTTTGGAAATGTAGCCACCTGTGGCTGGTGGTAACAAATATCTATCTACTGCCATTTCCCCGTTGAGTTTTTCAGAAGCAACTTTAAACACCCAATTTTCGCCACTCACCAGCCTAGGCGCTTGATGGCAGCTGTCATTTCCAAATGTTGCTCTGTCCTTGGCCTCCCTGAGCACTGGCGACACCAGCAGCATAACAGTCTCTCTTTGGATAAGAAAATAACAAAATGATATGTAAGTTTTTCCTGCTGCCACCCTTCAGCAGGAACAAGCCTCATCTTTGCTACTCACAAGTCAGGCCCCTCTGCAAACCAGCTCCTCTCAGGTGCATGTGCTTCCCTTACAGCCCAGGGGCTCTTGACCTGAGGCCTGGCCTTTACTCCAGACTCGCTGCAGGGGCCCCTTAGGTGACTCGAGTGTGGCAGAGCGCTGGCAGTGCCTTTCAGCGTGGCTACAGTGTTGGTAGCACCCGCCTCTCTCACACAGCGGCATTACTGGTGCTCTGTTTAACAAGTGATTGACAGCTAAGGAGGAGAAAACCTTGTCAGGTTGGGTTTGGGACTTCAAGGCCTTGCTGCTTCCTTCTGTGCACACAGCCCTAAGGTAGGCTAGCATTACTAACTTACTGTTTCCTGGCATCTTGCCCAAGCAGAATCTGTTGGTCCTCAAGAAAAATAAACGTGTGATTTCAGCAACTGTACTAGATGTTAAAGCTTTCGATGTGTTTTTAAGATTTGCTTTGTAAACTTATGTGTCTCTATGACTGTATGCCACACGGATGCAGGCTCCGCTGGAGACCAGAAGAGGGCATCAGAGCCCCTTCAGCTGCAGTCACAAGCAGCTGGGAGCTCCTAATGGGATTGCTGGGAACCAAACTTCAGTCCTTTGGCCAAGCACCAAGTGCACTGAAGTACTGAGTCCTCTCTCCAGCTCCTCAACGATTCTTTTAATGGCTTGATAAGCTAGCGTCATGTTTTCTAAAGTCTTCTCATGATTGCTACCTTAGCACAATAATTGGAATGGAGCTTCCTATATGGAAACTGTCCTTCCTAAAGCTGGTAATGAAATCATTGTAAAGGTAAACGAATGTTCTGTTCTTCACTTGAGGGAGTCTTTCAGACAGCCTGTGATTAAAAAAATAGAGTGAGACCTAGGACGGGCATTTCATCCAAGAAGACTGGTCTATTCTTGGAGGTGCCTGGGCTTACTTGCCAAGGCCCTCAAGAAAGACTTGTCAACAGTAACTTTGGGGCTCATTTCT
The DNA here is from genome assembly GCF_014885135.2 of Alexandromys fortis. NCBI lineage: Eukaryota > Metazoa > Chordata > Mammalia > Rodentia > Cricetidae > Alexandromys > Alexandromys fortis. The sequence goes on along the minus strand of NW_026068135.1, from coordinate 1,521,527 downwards.
GCCCTTCTGCTCATCTCTGTACCCTCTCTGCTATTTATGGTCTAGATGGGAGATGATATTGCCAGTCTCCTCTTTTCATCACACTCAGAGAATGATTTCCAATAGAAAGGGTTTTCAAATTTTAGTTTTTCTATTTTCCTCCACTCCGGTTGAGAATTGGAAATCTTTGCGTTCTACAGTTAGAGTACTCTATCCCAAAGAGATTAGGAGAATTGGTGAGTTTGTAAGGTAATTCTAAAATTTTACTCAATAGGATCAGATTAGCTCTTCATGTTTATTTTGGGACAGGTTCTGGCCAGGCAGCTCAGGCAGGCCTGGTACTTGCTTTAGAGCCCAGCCCGGCCTCAGATTGAGGCAATCCTTCCGCCAGCCTCTTAAGTGTTGGGATTATAGGAGTGCATCAATCAGAAGCTTGTGTGGCTCCAAACATGGACTTTTCCTTTAGCGCTCATTAAGAATTAAAGGTAAGGACGGATAGGAGAGACAGAACTTAAGTGGACAAAGCACAAGCGAAGATTCTATGCCTTTGCACTTTTGTGTCCCCAGCACCTAGTGACGCACTCAAATGTTTACTGACAACTTCTTCCTTGCCTGTCCCTTTCACTCTTCTCGGTGGACATCAAGATTCAAGAAACATTTAAGCGAGGTCATCACTGGTAGCTGTTAACTGAGTGGTCAAAATCTCTGCTTATTGCTTCTAACCAGAACAAAAAGATTTAGTAGTTAGCAGGCATAGTGATGTATGTTTGTAAGACCAACTCTTGACAGCCATGGGAAGATTGCAAGTTCAAGGCCACCACTTCTGGACATTTTGTTGTTTCTTAATGAATTTGTTCCCTGGGTGGACTTTGATGTATGTGATTTGTCAGATAGTTTTAAAGGTGTCACTGAGTGGTGGCATTGAATGCCTTTATCCCAACACTTGGGAAACAGAGGTACGCAGATATTTGAGTTTGAGGTCAGCCTAGTTTACAGAATGAGTTCCAGGACAACCACGACTACACAGAGAAATCCTGTCTCAAAAAAAAAAAAAAAAAAGAAAGAAAGAAAAAGGGCCTGCTCCAGGCATCAGGGATAACACACAACCCTATCCAGCACTATTATGATTGAGCAGAAGGAGACCCACAGGCCTGCCCCAAGTGACCTGCCCTGGGAGAAAACACAGGTTCATCTGGTACCTTGTGGTGCTGGGTGGGTGGTCGGACACTATTATAATGAGCAAATATATTGTGGGTTATTGGGGAAGAGGGGGGAGTAGGGAGGAGAGAGGAGAAAAGGGTTCCTGTCCTCTGGAGAGAGGCAGATCTGAAGAGGTGAAAGTGGCGAGGAGTGGGCTGAGGTTGGTGGTCTGCTCACCACCCAGGGCCATGGTGATGCCCAGGTCTGGGCTGCTGTCTGGGTCCATGGTCCTGATGCAGCCATGGTCTGTTGTTGTCTGTGGCTCCTTTTACCACTGAAGACCTAGAGAATAGGGCTGCACAGAGTTGGCCCCGCCCCTTCCTTGGCTGCAGCATTAGGGAGAGCGGATCTGACATCATTGCCTGGGCAACACAAGGGAGCTGACCCTGTTCCAGGGGACATGGGCAAGATGGTCCCGCTCTCCTAGTCTGCCATGGGGTGGCATAGATGCCCTTCCCCCCACTCCTCACCACCTGCAGCAAGTAGGGAGCTGGCCCAGCCCCTCATCAGCTGTAGCACTCAGGAGAGCAGGTCCTGCACCTCCCCTGAGCAGCACAGTCAAGCTGGCCCTGGTGGGGTAGGTGTATGTGAGGCGACCCTGGGGGCCATGAGAGCAGGAGAACCCGCCCCGCTCCTTGCTCCTTGCTTCATGGGGTGAACTAGGCAGGGAAGTGCTGGAGAGCTCACCCCGGTGATGAGGATGGGAGACAGTTGGTGGGCTGACCAATACAGCAACCACCCAGGCCCAGAACCAGGGCTATGGGTTGGCCCAGGCCAACATCTACCCCCATCTATGATCTGCTGGGGTAAGTGAAGGAACAGATCTTGCAGATCCAAAGCTGCAGGACCTCCATGACACGACACAACAGGGTATCCAAGAGCAGTGCCAGTGAGGGCCCAGCACCAATCGTGTAGCAGAAACCAGAGGCCTCAAACCACAGCAATGCCCTCCTTGCAATGAACACTTGTGTGACTCACTGTGTCACAATACAGTTTCCACGACGAGATTTTTCTTTTCTCTTCCATTTTATTTGAGGTGAGGGTTGCGGGGGGCAGAGGGCAGATACAAAGAGACAGGAAAGGAACGGGATCAAGATGCATGATGTGAAAGACACATTGAAAAAATAAGTTCCTTTCAAAAAAAGCCCATGTCACTATGACTGTCTAAATACTTGGAGTTGCCTCTTAAATATTCAACTTAAATAGCCAATGAGGATTCCAATGCAAAAGGTGTGTTATAGAAATAGTTTTGATAGCGTACACAAGTTTTATGGTAGAATAGAACGTACTGTTTCTCCCTTAAGAACTTGTCTGACGTATTGTAGAAACCAAGAACTTACTTAAATACTGCCTGTCAAGAGTGTATCTGATTGGGGCTGGAGAGATGGCTCAGAGGTTAAGAGCACTGGCTGCTCTTCCAGAGGTCCTGAGTTTGATTCCCAGCAACGTCATGGTGGCTCACAGCCATCTATAATGGGATCCGGTGCCCTCTTCTGGCATTCAGGCAGAACACCGTATATACATAATAAATAAATCTTTTTAAAAATCTATATCTGTATATTTCTGAGACAGATATTTTTTAAAAGAAATAAGTATGTGCCTGATCTGTGTTGTAAATCCAAGTAATATGGCCTATTTTTAAATTCCCTCCCTCACTGCCTGTGTGGCTTTGCTTATTTGAGAGCATATGCTCGTGTTGGCTGCAGTCACTTCGCAGAGCGGCCCGGCTCCAGATGGACTTAATCAGAGCTCCTGAACTGGTTGGGGCAATGGCGGAAAACTCTTAGAACAGCCACATCTCCCTTCAGTTGACACTTGGAATCATGATTTAGTGTGTCTGCCTCCATCTGTGTGCTTCCAATTGATTAAAAATGGAAAAGTGCTCAAATGGGCCACTTGCCAAAGCTTAGCTCTACTTGAGAGGCGTTCTATTTTCAGTGTTTGAGGCGTGCTGATTTCCAGAGTGGTTGTACCAGTTCCTAGCTTATATTCCCACCGACAGTGGAGAAAGGGTCTCATCCCCTCCGGCATTTGTTATTGGTTGTCTTAATGGTAGCCATTCTTACTGACGTGAGATGGTGTATCAAAAAGAGTTAATTTGCATTTCTCTGTGGCTAAAGATATTGGACACTTTTTTTCAATATTTAATGGCAATTTATATCTATTTTGAGAGCAATTGAGTTAATTCATGAGCCCATTAATTGATTGAATGATTAGGGTTTGGGTGTTTGACTTTTTTTTTTAAGTTCTCTCTCAAAAAGACAACATTACATGTTCTTTTTTCATATGGAGAATCTGTTAAGCATTACAGCCGTGAGGGAAAGGTATCCTGACAGTTGGCAGGCAACGATTACCATAAAGTCACACAGCAGACCTCACACACGAGATTTATTGGGAGGGCAAACCCCAGCAGAGCGGCTACCTCCACTCAGGCTGAGAAGCAACTGATGAAAAAGAAGACAGGAATTATATAGCATTTCTTGTCAGGGAGGGAGCTTTCCAAATTAAGGATTGGTGGGACTTCAAGTTCTGAGCTTGGGCTTTTTACTCTGTAGGGTAGGGGCTGGGTCCGGCTATTAGGGCAGTTGGAGTGTTCAGTAGGTGGAACCTGGCAGTTGGAAGTACTCAGGGGAGAGGCCTGGCCACTGTGTGCCTCGAGGGGCTTATAGAATCTATATGTAAGTTTACATATGTATATTTGTGTGTGTGTGTAGCCCAGAGATTGGCATTGGGTGTCTTCATCAATTCTTCCCCACCTTATTTTTTGAGACAGGGTCTCTCATTGAACATGGAGCTCATATAGGGGGAAAGAGACATAAAAGGGGGAGGAGAAATAAGAGAGAGGTATGGAATACATGTGCCAGGAAGAGAGAAGAGCAGAATGGTTGGAAAGAAGGGACTAATAAGAGTGGGAGGGGAGCTCGGAGAGCAGGGGAGGGGGAACAGATAAGGACAACATCTAATTATATGCATAGAATTGCATGTGTGTAGAATTGCCATCGTGAGGAGCTGGGGAGACAACGCAGTAGTTTGAGCCCCAGCATCCGTGTTAAACAACAGCAAAACCAGATGTGGTGCGCACATGTACTCCCAGCACTGGAGAGGCGAAGACAGCCAGTCTAGTTTACTGGTGTGATCCAGAGCAGTGAGAATCCCTGCCTCAGAAACCAATGTGGACGGAGCCTGAGCAACACCACTAAGGTTAATCTCAGGCATCCACAAGCGCGCGCGCACACACATACACACACGTGCATGGGCACCTGCATACAAACGAACATTCAGACACATACACACAGAATAAGAAATGCTATAATGAAGTTCATTGTATGCTAATGTTAAAAGTTAAAGGAAAAAATAGCAATCTAATAAAGTAGAGGGAACCTGAGAGCCTTTTATCTTGAGGCTACCAGCTTGGGAACAAGATCGCCAGTGCTGCTGGCTGTGGGGTCCCAAGAGGCTTTCTACTTTGTGGGGAGTAAGCCCTTTTTCTTGGTCAGTGTGGTAGCTTGGAAAAACTCGGGGACAATGCAGGCTACCTCGTAAGCCATAGTGCCTCATCAGCAAAGGAGACCTCAACCCACTGCCTCATTTTATGAGAACCCACACCGAGGCTGGAGAAGTGAAGTGGTTTGACTAAGGCCACGAAGCAAGTGAGTGGGAAGAAGATCTGTAATTCAGTCCTGACCGCCCTTCAGGTGGCTCTGTTCCTATGTTGTAAGTAAAGATGCAGGTCACTTGGTGACTCCAAGACTAGGCTCTGTTTAGCCGAAAGCAAGGTGGGAGCCTTCCAGGTGCTGAAGCCACGGCTGGGCAGGCAGTGGCCCAGGATGGCTGCTAAGGTGTGTGTATTTCGCACACTGAGTTTGAGCTCCTAGATAGGGCCACCGCAACCCATGAAAAACAGGGCAACGAAAGTGTGACTCTGCGTCCCTTTATTTAGAAACAAGTTGGGAATACTGTGATCCTTTTGGGAGCAGGGAAAGAGGGTTTAGGCGTTTCGGCGGTGGGGGTGGGGTGATTCCAGTAGTTGTCACTATTCAGCACCAGAGCAAATGCTTGGGCATAAGGTCGTTCTTGAATCCAGATGAGTCATCATCGTCATATATATATATATATGTGTGTGTGTGTGTGTGTGTGTGTGTGTGTATGTGTGTGTGTGTGTGTACAGTAGAATTTTAAGTAGATAAGCTGTTCTTATGGCTTTGTCCCCAGACACACTGCAGTGACACAACAGACAACTAGAGAAGAGGGGGAGTAGAAACGCCCGATGAGCTCACTACACTGCCTTTCTTCTTTTCCTTTCTTTCGTCCTTCCGTCCTCTCTTGCTCCTTCTAATCAGATGGTCGGAACAGGACTGCTGCTGAGCAGATGTCTGAAAAACAAGCTCATCTGTGGGGTAGCACTGGGTATTAAAGTAAGTCCTGAAGGTAGAGGGAAAATTTGCTGTGTTCCTTCTGTGCCCGCCACCCACCGGGGTAGCTGCAGTATCTTATAGCCTAGGTTGTAGCGTGCTTGGGGCTCCTGAACCCACAGCAGGTCAGAAGCCACACTCCATCTGTCATAGGGCTGCGTTCCCATTGTCTCGGCAGATCCTGACAGGGAAGGTTCTGGACAGAAATGGACCATTACTATCACATTACAACTCCACCCCTGTTGCTTGCCCGAAGGGAGTCGGCACTTGGTTTCAGAGGGCGCATGGGGGTTGCTAATACGCCAAAGAAGCTGGAGAGGCTAGGACAGTAGCTGCTGCATGGGGAGCCACTAACCACGGAAATATTTGATAGGAAGCCTTCCTCCTTCAGCCATTAGGGCCCCAGTGATGCCTGGGAAAGTAGAAAATCCAAATCCTTTCATACTCACCAACTTAGTTTCATTTTTTTTTTCCATCTTCCCTTTCCCAACCTACCCCATTCCCTAAGTTACTTATGTAACTTTCTGGAGCAAAAAGAGCGTTTTCCTTGCTTTTTTTTTTTTTTTTTTTTTTTTTTTTTGGCATTTCTGCTTACTTCCCCGAGCTTGCAGCAGAGTTTATTTCTCATTACATCCTTAACTCACTTTTGGTCATGAGAATTGACCGACTGACTCAATCACAGCTCCTGCTGGGTATGGGAGAGGTAAGGTAGGGTAAAGACTGGGAAAGACTGAGAGGTGGCCAAGAAGGGCTAGAGGTTGGATAGCAGACTCCCCCCCTTTTTTTGTGGAAGGCTTTAGGGATGTGAGGAGGTGCTGACAGAAATGAGGAGGAGATTTAAACCCACTTATGGCTTGTTTGGGCCTCTACCTGGAATGATTCCAGTGGTGGTCATTTCCCATCATTCTTAGCTACCGTGGTAGTCTCTGATGAGTCAGGATGGTATGTAGGGCCTGCAAAATTATAGTCACCTGATATATCCACCCTCCACTCTCCGCCTCAGAGCAAAACTTAGGTAAAAGTGGATCTCTCCATCCTGGGTCATGAAGTCAGCTTCTTAAAAGGCCTCATCAAAGAGAGCTCCCCCCATGCAGCCTGAAGTGTCTTAAGACAGCAGATCTCCTTTTGTCTTTCTTTCCTCTCTCTGGGATCCTCTCTTCTCTTCTTCTCTTGTCCTCCCTGTCTTTATTTGCTTGGTTCCTTTCCGTGTCCTTTCACAGGCACAAGTGTCAGCTGGCTGAAATGAAAGGCATTCGTGTATGACTTGTCCTGGTGGAAGGGCTGAGCTCAAGCAGTTACAATGGGAGAACGGAAGCCCTTGCCTCTGGGCAGCAATGCTCTGAGAGGAACTTTCTTTCTCCCAGGCCGTCTTCCCAGCACCCCGTGTCTTCCACGCACTTTACCCAGTTCTGGAAGAACTGCCCAGAACAAGGAGGCTCCCAGCTGGCTTAGCCTCACAACTTGGCTTTGCAATAATCACCACTGATCTGCAGGTGAGCGGGGAGGTGGCTCAACCCCAGCACAAAGGGAAAAGACAGGGTGCTTTCTCCACTGATTGCCATCCAGAAGGTGTATCCCCAAAGCCTCTGAGCAAAGGGATGCTTCTGCCAGCGGAGGTGAAGGGCTTTGCCCACGAGTCATAGGCTATGGCCTTCATTCTGCCAGTGCAGTCTGACTTTACCAGGAAAATCAGGAACTTTTATTTGTACCTAAGAGATTGACTGTAAACCTTAGCTGGACCTGCACATTCCCTACACATGATTGGGGAACAGTAGCCCCAAATGTTCTACAGTATTCCGAGAGTCTCCATCCCATCCAGAGAAGCCACGGCCAGACATAACCAGCGTCCCTTAGACTGTTCAAAGGATTGAGCGTCCAATTCGTTGCAACTCTTCGGAGCTTCCCTTTACCCAAAATGGCATGGGCAAAGAAGAACAGGAATTTTCTGGAACAAAACATTTCTACAGGAATCTAACATTTGATTGCGCTTTTGCCAAGGTGCCCAAGTCATGAGGGGACCAGTTGGTTCTTTAGAGAAAGCATTTCAGCGGGGGGAGGGGGGTTAGGGAGAGAGTGGGAGAGGGGTAGATAGCAAAACACCACCACCGTATATTCATATTGTGTATGGTCTACACCCTGGGCTGGCATAGTGGAGGATACATAGAACAGACACGTGCAGGTAGCACCCCCATCCATATACTAAGAGTTTGTTACATCAAAATGTTCCTCAAGGACTATGAACTGTGAAGTGGTCAGAATGGAGAGAGCCATCCTTTTTAAGAAGCTCCAGGAGATAGTTTCTCTTCCATTCATGGAGCCAAAGCAAAGCAGCCCCTGGTTGGGTGGGTGATTTCTTTTTAGACAAGACAGGTTTCCGTCTGTGACTCCGTCAGTTTGGGGAATTTCTGGAAAACAGTGTCATCATGCCAGTGATGGACAGTAGAGCCAGAAGCATGGCAGGCCTTCTTAGGTGGCATTCACCTTGACACAACTGTCCTTCGAATGAGAAGTTAAGGTTCATACTTTTCTATCTGGCCAAAGCGAAGCTGGGTCAGAGTCATGGTCCTGGAGAGGGAAAGAGCTGACAGTTGCTTCTTCAGGTCTTAGTGGCTGCACCCAGAAGGCTGCAGTGTCGTTTTAGAAGCACTCAGCCACCTCATCTGGAAGGGAATTCATTCTGGGAGAGTTTGGGAGATAGGAGGCCGCGTGCAAGGCTCTTAGAGGGCCAGAGCTAGCAGGGTGAGGCAGCATCGCTTCTGCAGGTGGCTTATTTGATACGGATGAATGTGTGGACCAAAGCAGAAGGCACCCCACTTCATGGAGTGCTCTGCACCTTTCCATAGCAGGGCTAAAGTGGGGGTGATTCTATGACGCTAAGAAGGTTTGTACGGGTTTTCAGGTTGGGAACCTCCATGCTGAGCCCAGGGCAGGCTGTACGGAGAAGGAAGAGGAGCTGGCCCCAGTTCCTTCCCGTGGCTGAACTCCCATCTCGCTGCTGAGTGGCAGCTCTCAACACCACCCAGGCAGCCCAGGACCCCTTCCCATCCTGTGTGCTGTGGCTCTTCTTGGCCAGGCACCTTTACTTCTCATCCTCATCCCCCTCACTCAGGCTGCTGATGGAGGCTGAGGCTGCTTTGGGTGAGGAGGGGGGAGAGGTCTTGTTCGGGAGCCATGAGAAGGTGGGAGATGGCGAGCGGGAAGGGGACCGGCTCCGGGTTGGGCTGCTCACGGGGCTCTGCTTCGGAGATAAGGCCTGTAGCATCCGGCTGCTTCTCTCCTGGAACATCTGCTTCTAGAGAAAAGATTGAGAGATGGTCTCTGTTAACACAATGATTTCGAGTGCAGTTATGGAGAAAAGAAGGGCAGGATGGAGAGCTGGTTCACCAAAACACCGGCATCCACAGACTTGTATGACATTCCATGTTAGCTATAAATAGGGAGAAATGAGGGAAATCTGGGGCCAGTAAGAAGTGACCTAAGGTTACAGTTCCTGCTGATGGATGAGACTTTGCTCCTCTTTTATCTGTACAATTTAACTGCCAGGCAAAGTAGCAATGTCCTAGGTAGTGGTAGCGGTCTTATAAAACAAAAACCTTTGTCTTCGTGGATATTAGGAGAAATCACACAATAAACAAAGCATGTGGTATATCAGACGAAACGTGATCCATGAGAAAGATAAGGCAAGAGAAGGTACCATGCCTGGCCTGATGGCTGACACCTGCCTGCTGAGCGCTTGGGAGTCTGAGGCAGGCGGAGTTTGAGACAAGCCTAAGGGCTACAAGAGACTATCTCAAAGAGCAAGGTTACCACACTGGGGCGCTGGGCTACAAGTGCTAATGAGCTTTCCCTGGAGGGCCTCACTGAGGAAATGCTCTCTTGGTGAAGACCTGCAAAAGAGGAGGGAGGAAGGAGCTCTCTAGCGCAGAAATCAGTGGGAAGCCAGTTCCAGACAGACAGTCCCAAGAAGACAGAAAGCCACCGAGTCAGGAAGAAGAAGCTGACCGCAGGACTGGCGGGGTCAGCTGCCTGGAGAGCATGAGGAAAAGAGTTAGGCGGAGATACTGGAGAAGTAGTGGGGGGCTGTCATGGAAGCTCTGGCATTATGGGATGTCTGCATCTGCCGGCTGTGGAGAACCATTCAGGCGTGTTTAAAGGGACAGAGGGAGGAACAAGACTGTCCTCCCAGCAACGGAGAGAGCTAGTGGGGAGGGGCGAGTGGGTGGCCTAGGGGGAAGCGGCGGGGGGGGGGGGGCACTGATTCACACAGGACCTTCTCTGAGGGGAAGAGAAACTTCTGGAGCCTTGCAAGCAAAAGAGGAACAATTTGCTTCAGTCTTTTCCAGTGACCTCCCTAGCTATTGTGCCGGGAAGAGACTGCTGTGAAGACTGTAGTGACCGATTAATGAGGAACCCGTTGCAGTAAGAGTCTAAGACCATGATGGCCCCTGGCTCGGCCTGGTGGCTGGGAAGATGACGAGGAAATGGCCAGCATTTCTCCGCACACTGAAGTTGAGGTCTGCGAAACCCTTCTGTTTTGTGTGCACTTGTGTGAACTCTGACACGTCACAGTTGTGTGACTACCACTACACTCTAGGCAAAGGGGACTTGATCAGGGCCAAATGCTCTCAGGGCCCTTTGTCATCCATCACCGCCTGTCCCACTCTCAACACAGACCTATTTTCTGTCCCATAAGTTTTGACATTTACCAGGATGGCATTTTAAATGGGACCCTACAGTATAAGCACGCGGTCTGGCTGACCGGCAGGAAGCGGCACATAGGAGGGCGTCTCAAAGTGACTCTAGTTTCTGCTGCTGGAACTGGAAAGTGGCGGTGCCATTTGCTGGGTTGAAGAATGCTATGGGATGAAAGGGGAGTTTGGTGCTAAAATTAGATTTTCCTTAATATTTTGGGGGAGAGGTTTTTTTTTTTTTGAGGCAGGGTCTCATGTAGCCCAGGCTGGCCTCAGACTCACTAAAGAACTGAAGCTGGCCTTGAGCTTGTGATCTTCCTGCCTCAGCCTCCTGTGTGCGGAAATTCCAGGTATGTGCCTGTCCAGTATCTGAGACTTCAGGTGACTGTTGCATGGTGCTTTGTTCTGGAATACTGAGGGAAGCCTTGTCTCATAAAAAGAAAGAAGAAAAGGAGAGGGGGCTATAGAAGAAGGGGAAAGGGGGTGGAAATGGTAGGAGAAAGGAAGATAAGAAATGCAGAGGGTATTATAAAATGAACTAGGATGGCCAGCCGCACTCTAGTAATCAAAGGATCAGAATGAGCCACTGTCTCCGTGCCATGCTCTAATAACTGCACTAATCAGCCAGGGAAGAAACACTTTTTCCTGTATCAGATTGCTAACATTTCCTTAATTTGTAATGGTGAGCGTGGAAGGTGCACAGGAAGGGGCCATGCTGCTGCCGCTGGGCGGACGCTAACACACAGCACCTTCCTGGGAGGCAACCGCAAAAGCTTCTTTTTCCCCAAGGGATTAGAGATGTAAGGAAATATTTATGAGTATAGATATTGTAGTAGAATAACAGATAAAAGTATAAACTTCTAAAACAAATTAGACAAAGGATATTTAACTTCAAGATGATATACTAAACAGCTGACCAAAAACAGGTTTTTTTTTTTGGGGGGGGGGAAGCAATTTATTCATTTTATTTAATGTGTGTTTCTCTGCATGTGTGTGTATACCACGTGACTGCCTGGTGCCCTGCCCTCAGAGGTCAGAAGAGGGCTTTGGATGCCCTAGAACTGGGGTTACAGATGGGGATGGTTGTGAGCTGCCATGTGGGTGCTGGGAATCAAGCCTGGGCACTCCACAAAAGCATCAAGTGCTCTTAACTTTTGAGGTGTCTTTCCAGGCAAGAAAGTCAGGCTCTTAAAGAATCCTTACTAATGTGAAAGTGCTCTGCAAATGCTCTAGAAAACCGGGTGGTTTTAGGATCACACGGCCTGCATTATTCCAGTGCTCGAGAAGAAATGATGGAGAAGATGTGGGTGCTACAGGACGGAGCGCAAGGGAGCTTTTGGTCTCTTAGTCTATGTCTATGTGTTCGGGGTGCTCAGAACTGAACCCAGAGCCTCACACTGTGAGACAGGTGCTCTGCCACTAATCTAGAGCCCCATCTCCCCTTAGATTTTTAGACAGGATCTTTCTATGGAGCCTGTCCTGGAACTCACTCTATAGACCAGGCTGGCCTCAAAGTCACAGAGATCCACCTGCCTCTGCTTCCAAAGTGCTGGGATTAAAAGTGTGTGCCACCACACCTGGCTTTTTATTTTTACTTTTTGAGACAGGGTCGCTCTAATTTGCCCAGGCTGCCCTTGAACTTGCAATCCTCCTGCTTTGCTCTCTCATGTAGCCTGGATTATAATATACTGTGCCTCCAGGCCTGTCAAGTCATTGCCTTCATAGTAGTTCTGTAATGAATAAATCCAGTCTTTCACATGTGCTAGTTCCACATCTGTGGCTCCAACTGTCTGCAGATCAGACATGGCATTTACAATGACCATGTACAGACTTTCTCTAGCAATTGTTCCCTGAACAATATAGCACAATGCTAATGCATTTACATCATATTAGCTATTATAGGTCGTCAAAATTATTTTAAGTATACGGGGGATGTGTGTAGGGTTTTTTTTTTTGTGCCAACACTCTGCCATTTTTATTTAAGGGGTTTGAGGATCCCCAGGTTTTGGTATCTGAAGGAAGCCCTGGACTGATTCCCCAAGAAATACAAAGCAGTAGCTGCTGCATGTTGCTTTTGCCTTCATAAAATGTATTGTGATAGGAAGAACGAAATTCAAATAGCCTGGCGAGGGAGGTCGGGTGGGCATTTCACTAGTGACATAGCCCGGAAACACTAAGACCTGAAGTACGCCATTCACTCCTCCCTGCACTCATTTTCTTCCTAAGCCCTAGTCTGGCACTTTTTAGAGCCTAAAGTTTCTCCTGGAAAATAGAATAGAGAAGCCGTGCTGATCACTGAGATTCTTCCCAGACTGAAAATTCCACCTGTCTACAAATACAGCAATTATTAAGAGCACTGATAATTCTGCCAAAAGACAGCCAACCCCCGTGAAATCAAACAGGAAAAAAAATAGTGCTGTACAACAGCATTACCTGAGATTAAGCCCATTTATGAGACAAAATCAAATGCCAAAAGGATTGGGTAGCCTATTATTAACAGTAACATTAAAAAAAATCCTTGAACTTCTAGCAGGCACTTTAAAATATGTGTTTTTATTACTATAATCTTTCAGCATATTTTTAGTGGCAGCCATTAGCCCTCCTGCTGTTAATGGATTGTCAGGATTTCCATTAGAAGCCCACTTTCTAAGAAATCTACATCTTGTCTACTGTAGTTTGAATCAAGCTCATACCTTGAGACTATTCTGCCTAAGGGGATGAAAGAATTTGAATCTTTAATAATAAACACTGGTGTCACCCTGCACAAAATGTGCTACCCATGCAGAAGCAGCCGGGCCTGGACTTGCAGGTTCTCCGATCTGTTTCTGCTGAACTTTCCAGGGTGGTTTCCCTACAAAGGAGCTGAATTGAATCCAATCAGGAGACAGTTCATAATGAGCTTCCTGGGAAGAAAAGCACTTTAGAAATATAACAAATAATGAAGACCATGGCATGACATTTTCAAAGAGAAAAGGTATTTCAATTCAATCTTTTATTGTATTAACGGGTTTCCATTTAGAAAGTTTTCCCCAAGAAAATAATCCCATTTATAGTCCTGTCCGTGTGAAAGTAATTTTCTGTTTGCCTCCTACAAAGTTTCCCCTTTTAAGAAGTATTTAGCATCTAGAGTGGCAATGAATATCTTGCTGAATGCCTTTAAAGGCTTTTGTGTCTCCTATACATTCTGGCATGTGAGTCAAAATGAAATGAAAAAAAAAAAAAACCTAGTATGATCTCACTTGGACCTCTGGTAAGGAAGATGAAAGCCAAGAAGACACAAGAGTTGGTGTTTCCACTCTGACCAGATCGATAAACACCATCATCTACAGTGACTGAGCCTTCCCCGTGGCTGACGTGGTCTTGGTGTCAGGCTGTGTTAATGAAGAAATTGTTATGAACTGGCTTAATCCTCTCGACAAACCTAGGAAGAGTAAAGCTGACTTTCCCGTTACAGTGGCTGTGACTGAGGTGCGGAGATACACAAGAACTTGTCAAGGTGGGCTGGGGTGGGGGCTGGGGCCGGGACTAGTGTTAGTCATGGAACACTGGACTAGCATGTGTAAGGCACCGAATATACTTTAGAGAAGGAACTCACAAAAAGAAACCATTCATGAAACTACAGTAAGCACAAAAGAACTTGCCCAAGGCCGCACAGCTAAGAAGTCCATGCTTGTGAGCACCTCTCCTGTAATTAGGCTCTTTCAGGGCTAAAGGCTTTCAGGTTTATGCAGTCTTTATTTGTATATTTGCTTAAAAATACATTTGTTAGCACTATCAAGTCTTGCGTGAAAAGGCTGGGAATGTGGCTCACCAATAAAGCGCTTGCCAGGTTCTGGGCTGAGTCCCCAGTGTAGAAAGAGGAAAATGTTCCCCGTGTGAGATCTAGTTCACACGCACACACTTCATGGTATCTCTTTTTATCAAAATCAAAATGGATCCTAAAAATTAGCAGTGTGCCTGGAATGACAATGATCACCATGTGACCCAGCAGTTTTGTGTCTATGTTTGTGCCCAAGAGACCTGGAAATGGGGACTCAAAAGGCTATGTGCCCAACACCGAAGGGTTCGTTGCAACATGATTCACAACTGCCCAAAGTGGCACAACCCAGAACATGGTTAAAATGGGACTGGCTGTGTAGCTCAGGGGTAGAGCACTTGTCTAGTATGCATGAGGTCCTGATTTTGATATTCAGGCGTGAAAATAAAAAGTTAAACTGGGTGATGGTGGTGCATAAATTTAATTCCAGCAGAGGGAGGTAGAGGCAGGTGAATCTCTGTGAGTTTGAGGCCAGCCTGGGCTACAGAGTGAGTTCCAGGACAGTCTCCAAAGTCTACACAGAGAAACCCTATCTTGAGAAACAAAAGTTAAAATGGCAAATTTTATGATGTACATAAATCCATATGCCACAATTTAAAAAATAGCAGTGGATCATGCATTATATAAATTCCCCACTCCCAAATCACCTCCATAGTATTTTTAAAAATCAACAAATAATTGCATGTAACAAATGGCACCGTCTGGTTGGCATGGGATCTACTAGACTAGTCTGGGCCAGAGGATAAGCTCCTGGTCTAAGATAAACTAAAAGTTTCCATTGGACTTGAGACCTTAAAAGATTCATATCACTGTAAAGCAACAGAGAAGAACTTTCTTTTCAAAGTCAATGAAGTAATATAGTGGCGGACACCAGCCCGTGATTGAGGCGCTAATATTTCAATCAGTGTTTCTGCTCTGTGAATTCAGATGCTTCAAACAAAAGTAGTGGAACTGCTTGAAGAAGACCAATACCCAAAGCAAAGCCTGCATGCTGGGCCAACATCCCTTAATCCAGCATCCCTCACTAACTGCCATTTTAGAGACAAGCAGCATCAGCCCCAACATAAGCAAGCAAGCGTCCAAGTTAAGTTCATTTAGAGCTCTTCTTCTGAGACAGTCAGTTATTAAAAGACAAGCCTCACAAGGAGAGGCAATCCTGAGTCTTTCTTCTGAAAGGTGCTACTGCTTGGATCTGGACCGCCTGCCCAGGTGTCCATGTATTAAGGGTTTGTCCTTGCAGACTGGGAGGCTGGCCAGAAACCTTCCAAAAAGAGGCCAAATGAGAAGTCTTCTCATCATCGTGGCTGAACCCTCCTCCCTCTTCTTCCCTTTTGCCCCCTTCTCTTAGGTGTCACAAGGTGAGCGACTTCATCTCACACGCTTCCGCCATGATGCGCTGCCCTACCAAAAAGCCCCAAAGCCCCCCAAACAGTGAGCTCAGAGAATTTCTCTCATATTTTCCTCCCTCTCTTTTTTCTTGTTCTCTTTCCCATCAAAATGGCTTTTTTTTTACTACATACATCCTAAGAATGTATCACACATGTGCACATGTTAAAGGCAACAGCTACCATGTGTGAAAACTAAGTTTAAAACTTTTGTATAGTTTGGTATTAGTCCTAAAAAGTTCATGTATGATAAATTAAACTAACTTCAGTAGTGTGCATGAAATCAACTTGTCTTCTTCAGTAGTCTTAGATGTTTCATTACAGTAATACAAAACACAGTAACACAGAAGGCTTCTCTTGTCATTGGGAATGGATTATAGGCCACCTTCTGAGTATGACTCGAGAAAACTTAGAAAAATCAATTAATTGTAGTTAAATAAATAAAGTGATGTAAGTACAAAAAAGAAAATAACGATTTGGGCCCTAATAACCCACCAGTCAGGCTGAGTAAGCAGGAACGGGAGAATCTATTATTGCAGTTAATAGGTTGCTGGCTTTAAATTGTTAAAATTGTCTTCATGGCAGACAGCCTCCGACAATGCCTCCTAGGGTCCCATTCCTGCTATCTGCATCTTTGTGTGGTGCCCACCCATGACAACAGCTAATTCCTTTGACCCACCTCTGCAGCGTAAATCTATGAGTCAGGTTGGGGGAGGCGGAGGAAGCAGGGGAAATACGGTCATGAAGAGTTAGCAAGTCTGACTCTTCCAAAAAGAAATAGAAACACCAAGACAACCGAGTCCGTCTGGTTTTGTTTTTGTTGGTCTTTGAGATAGGTCCTCACATGCTAGCCTAGCCTGGCCTGGACGTCAGATAGCACAGGCTGGCTTGGAGTTTATCGTAAAGTTCTGCCTGTTGGATTTGATCCACTAAACAGTAAACTGTGTCCAGTGCCATAAGCGAAGAAAGACAGTGTGCGTGGCGAGTTTGGGCCTCACCGTGTCCTTTGCAGATGTGAGGAAGGTCTGTGACTAGGCACTTCTCACAGTCCGTTCCCTCATGCAGGCACTAGGTGAAGAAAGGCCTGTGTGGAATACCCACTGTGAGCGGCATGCGAAGCCGCACACCAATCCTGCTCTACCCAATTTTGGACCTTAAATCTTCCTATGTTGTGCCTTTCTAAGCTGGGCTGCTTTGTAGCAGTACTGTACTTGCAGGTAATGCAGATGCCCTGTTTTAAGAAATGAGTTCCAGTCACAAATCCACAAATAAAGAATTATTATAATAATAGCATATTCATGAAAAGCAAATTACTTATCATGGCGTTTAACATCCTTGTAACTATTCCTGTACTTTTAATGTCTAAGTTTGGCTGATACAGTAAATTAATGTTAATAACAGTTTTGACACTAATAGCAAGTTTTTCAAAGAAAAAACCTCCAGTCTCTAAGCTGGGTTCCATTTCTTAAAAATCACCTCCGCTCGCTGTCACCAGACTTCCTAAGAACAATTCCAGCTACGTTCTCACCTTTGCCGGGAGCCTAAAAAGCCTGGGGGTAGAAAGTTCCCATGAAATGATATCCTCGCCTTGCCTTTGCATCCACCCAGTGAGTCACAACTCACTTCTGGCAGCGTTCCCTTTCTGAAGCGCGGGTGAGCAAATGAGCTGCTACGTGGCGTCATTAAAAACCACTCACTGGGTCTTCAGAGTCAGGAAACTGTGAAGGAGCCAAGTACAGAGGCATACACTGGATCAAAAGGGCGAGTTCAGAATTCATATACTAATGAACAGAGAGCAAGGCGTGCACTTGCTCTGTCTTTGTGCTCTTCCATAGTGCCGTGCACAGACAAGACCGTTAATAAATCTAATCATCTGAACTGAAAATGAACCAAAAAAGTGAGAAGGAACCCAGCACATGGTTTCTGCTCTCTTGCCAGTCCTCACTGGGAGGTCTTAATGGCTCAGTTAGCCCATCCCTTTCAAACTCAGCCTGCAGCTAGAATACTGGTGGCTTAATAACCACTTCTCTAACATGGTCGAGTCCACTAGACTTTAAGCATCTCTTCCGACTCTGAGAACGTTGTTCTTTTCCTATACTAACGGAGTGTTTTACTTTTAGATAATCCTATAATGAATGAATGAGCTCAAATGAGCAAAGACACTAGTGACAACCCATCAATAAAACAAGGACGTAGACATGGATTTCCTTAGAGACTCCTCATATCATAGCAAGAAATCTTGGCTATTTAAGATTAAGGAAAGCAAATGGAATCACTTCCTTGCATTTTCAAAAGGAAGTTGGCTTGAGGCTAGAGAGTCCCAGCAATGTGTCTCGTCTCTCCACACCTAGAATGTGCGCTCACAGCCATGTACGGGACGGCTGCCTTGTTGCACAGGTACTGAGGTCCAAACCCAGGTCCTCGTGAATACGTAGCAAACACTCCTATTTGCCGAGACAGGAGGGATACTGGTGCTTTCTGGCTTCCATCTTAGCCAAGAAAACAGGAGCGCTGTGTTCGGAGACAAACTCTGATTTAAAGGAATGAGTGAGGGTGATGGGGGAGGACACCTGACATCGTCTATTGACCTCTGCACACAGACATCCATATCCCACGAATGTACACGTGTACACATAGGAACATATACATAGTATTTCTTTCTAAAAAGGAAGTGAATTTAAAATTAAAGATATCTATTTGTCAAAACCCTCATCAGCTCTACATCTACAGTTATGAATCACAATTGCCTAAAGAATTTAGGTGAGGAAAAAATATGCCTCTCCATTCTTGAATCATGGTCTCAGTCCCTTAAGACTTTTGGGACCTATACCAACAACTACATGCCAAAGGGGAATGGAAAATCAAGGTTTTATTGGCACAGTTACAAGGCAAGATTCTGCTACTCCTTTTTCTCTCTAGTGACAGAGACCCTGATAACCTGGGGTGGTAGAGTGGTGCCATTCTTTTACATTCTTCTTCCGGGGAGCATAATAACCTCTGTGTACTTAATTAGAGCAGATGCCGAATACCCGCAGGAGACTTTTGATGGCCCGGACTGTTGACACATAGAAAGAGATCATGAGGATGGTCATTAGACCCTCATCCAAGATTCTGGCCATCCCTCCCTGCACCTCCCTGCCAACTGTCATTCTGCCCTGGCTACCTATGGTCTTAAGAGCCGCTAGGATATATAAAGTGTGGAAGGCCACCTGAAAGGGAACTGTACCTACTCAGCTATAGGAAATTTGTTACCCAATCTGAGCTGGGACTTGGGCTGATGTACATGTCTTGAAGTCATTCACACACCTGTTAGTAAGCCCTCACTCATTCTCGTTAAACCCAATGAACTCATTGTTTCAGCAAGCCAGAATTGAGCCGAGTCGTTACTTTGGTCTGTCATTGGTACTCTATCTGGGGTGAGTACATGTTTTTTCATGTCTCTCCCGGAAAATTTAATACAACACCTCCTCCAACACGAATGCCTACAGTTGAGCTAAGAGCCCTTGGACTTGACTTCCAACACAAGCTCCACGTTGCAGTGACTCACGTTACCTTTAGCCCTAAGCTTTGCATCACCTCCAGCTGGAAGGCTGGGATGAACTACAAGACCAACATCTGCAACACAGGACACTCAAAGGCAAGTGAATGCCTTCCAGGTTCTGAAAACAGAAACAGAGAAGACCCCACTTTGTGTGCCATTTGGCACCATTCTGAGGGATGAATCAGTAACTGAATACAGACATAGCCTTGAAGTGACTTGAGATGGTGTCTGAGCAGAGGCCACTGGATAAGGGACATCCTTGAGTAGCTCCATGCAAGGAAGATAAGCTGAAAATACCCGCTATGTCAATGCCAATTAAAATAGCTACATACCCATGCGCCATCTGGCCCAAACAGTTCCAGGAAGTTGCCAATGAACTCTCTTGATTTTTCTTCCCACTTTTGAATTAGGTCGTGACTCTTCTCCTCTACTCTGTTAACAAATTCCTTTGATCTTTCCTCCACATTCTTGACCTTCTCCTTCATCTTGTCCACCTGGTTCTGGAAACGGTACTTCTTCTCCTGGTAAAAATCAATGGGCTAGATTGGTTCAAGAGGACAGCAGAGAAATCCATCTCTATTAGTTATGTTTTATATCAAGTTGGGTTTGCTCCTAATGTAAAGGGTAGATGTCATTTTCCCCAAGAGCTAGACTTTCCCAAGCATGTCTTACACATCAGTCTATTTGGATCTATAAAGGGAAGTACAAACGTTGTACTGTGCCCAACATCTATGAGTTGAAATTGTATGAGAACAGAATATAAGACCACAAAACTACCCTTCATTGAGCAAATACCCATACTCAGTTCTTTTGGCACACAGATAAAATGATGCATTGTATAAAGAATGGTTGATCAGGGTCTGCCTGAGAATTCTGTTTTACTAGGGTAGCGCTAAAACCGATACTGTTTATATTAAGTTGTCCACTGACTGGACTGAGGACCTATGCCTCATGCTAAAATTGTCATCATATTTTTTATGAGGCCAATTAAACTGCATTGGTTTCCTTGGCTATAAAGAAAGCTTTTATTTTGATTGCTTCTCTGGATTTTGTGCTTAGAGACTTTATACAAGGATGTTGTCTACCTATGTTCCAGGAAACCATATTGTGTTGAGCAAAACAGTAGTCACCTCTAAGCTTCAGTTTTCTCATCAGTAAATGGGGGTGATACCATCCCTGCCTCCCAGGGCTGTTGTGACAGTCAGGTAAGGTCACGCATGCAGATGTGTGGCTCGAAGCCTGGCATTTGTTTCACGTGTGTTGGCTCCGTTGTTGTCATAAAGCACCACGGACATTTATCTACATCCCCTACATTTTATCTCAGTGACAAACATAATATCACACAAAGGGTCTTCCCTTTTGAAATCTCAATATATTGTCTCTAAAGGAGTCATAGGAATTTTTTTCTTTTTGTACTTTAGAATTTTGTAAAACTACCTCAAATATTATGAAACTAGGTCAGAATTCCCAATTTAGACCTTCCAAAACTGCATTGCAACCTCAGGGTAGGGTTGGCTATGAGCGATATGTGTTATGCACTACAGGAAGGTACTCTGTCTTCTGTCATGTGCAGTGTGGTCTGGGGCGAGCTGTTTAACCTTCTAGACTTCTGCTTTCTCACCTCTAAGTTGGATAGCATCATTACACGCCCCCAGTGGGCTTATCGCAAGTATTTCATGAGCTAACACAGGCAAGAAGAAACTCAGATGGGCATCCGATCGGCTCTTGATAAGTGTTAGCTTTTGTCTTCATACCGTGTTCTTCCATGTTTTGCTCAGCACTGGAAATGGCTGTTTTGTTTAGTGCTCAATGACAGCACATAACAGTAGAGTGAGCACCAGGCTGTGAGGCACGAGATTTGGAGAGGTACTGCCGCCCCACCTCTCCCTCACCCTCCCTTGGCCTTGTCTACTCTCTGGGCTCTGTTTGCCTTATCTCAAAGTCAAGGGACATGGATTGGATGACTGGTCCTCATCAGGTCTCTGCCACTTCTGAGGTTCTGTGATTCATTTACACGCCCATCCAACACATTCAATTTCCTCTGTGAGCTACAGCCAGGCTTGTTGTCATAGAAAGGCAGTAAGCACACCCCCACTGTCCTCACGGTTCCCTGAGCTAAGTGGCTTATCTAAAGACCATTTAAAGAGAGTGAGCAATAACTTTTGGAAATGGCTTGCTATGCTTGGATGGTTGACTGAATTCAATTTAAAAGAACAGACAGTTTAATTTATTGAAATAACCAGGGCTTTATTCTCTCTAAGATACCAAATCATCACGTTAGCTGAATTCTTTTCAGCCACGTGTTTGGGTGCCACTCGAACCCGGCATTTTCCATTTTGTTGCCTGGCTCATATGAAGTTAGAGGGGCCTGAAGTCCAACACTCCCTGCTTTATCGGGACAATGAATAATCACCGACTTACAATTAATCAGTCCCTCCTATTTTGAAGGTACCAATGATCAGTTGTGTAAGATGCTGGATAATTAGAGCTGCACGTAATTATAAATGCCTCCTTTTGCAGACAAATCAGCCTTTGAGAATCCAGTCTCTATTTGGGGGCTGGAATTCTGTATGCCTGGAGAGCCTTTGTTTGCATCAAAATCATGGGCTCCTTGGAAGCCTGGTAACCTCAGTTGTCCAGACTCACTAACATCCCCCCCCAACCATGCAGCTCCTCTCTTT
This sequence comes from Alexandromys fortis, assembly GCF_014885135.2. NCBI lineage: Eukaryota > Metazoa > Chordata > Mammalia > Rodentia > Cricetidae > Alexandromys > Alexandromys fortis. The sequence continues at coordinate 1,499,821 of NW_026068135.1, read as the reverse complement.
GCCTTGTAACAGCTTGTTTTGCTTGTTTTAAAGATTGTTTTAACAGCGCTCTATTATTAACCTAACAGCAGCTCTGTGGGAACAATAAGGGAGAAGTACAAAAGGAAGCCAAAGGCTTCAGGCTTTATTTAAGCAGCTGTAATTTCTCCGGACAATAAAAAATGGCTGTTAAGGTTTCTAATGAGCATCTGTAAGGCCTTAATAAAATGAAAATTGTAAAACGTTAAAACAAGAAAGCATTTTCTCTGGGCTTAACATCTCATCACTTCCGCCCGCCTCCCTTTCCTTTGAGAAGACAACACTTGCCTTTCCCAAGGGGCAGATGTTCCAGAAACCCTTTGCCACATCTGAAAACTAAAGAGGGGTTCGGGGGGCAGGGGAGGGAAGCAAGGAAGCTCCATTATAAAATGTGAAGCTGCCTATGCCCCTTGGTTGACGCATGCTCCCTCGGAGGACACTGGTTTCCTTCATTACTGAGCCGGGCAGGTGTGGTGGCGCAGGCCTGTGTATCTAGCACTTGGGAAGCTGAAGCAGGAGGGTCATGATTTTGGGGCCAGCCTAGGCAATATAGTGAGACCCTCTCTCAAAAGCTAAAACACACCATTGGGTTTTTGATGTGGATTAAATTAGACAATAATGACACTAAGAGCACCACCCAGTGCACAGTAGACAGCAGTCACGATCGTATAATACAAAGGCCCTCAGAGTGCATGGGGAGGCGCACTTACGTTTATAAAGCTGACGTTGAGTTCCTTGGCCGTGTATCCTCTCTGAAGATTGCGTCGGGCATACACATCATAGTCACGGACAATTCTGGTGATGATGTCTGATGTTGAGATGCCTTCTGTTCTTTGTGTTGGAACAAACATGCCTGTCCAAGTAAGAATAAAAAGGTAAAGGGAAGATCACCTCGTTCAGCCTCGTTCCTTTAATGATCCTTTTTTTGCTGGATACAATTGGAGTCTCTGGGTAGCCAGAGAAGCCTTCTTTTCTGGCCCCAGCTGAGTCTTCCAGTCTCAATACCACATACTTCCTTTACCATGGCACCGCGTGCTCATTATCCCAGGCTTGGTCCTGGAGACACCATCCACTCACCCGGCTCCTGACATTTGCTCTCGCTCAGCTCTTCCTTTCTGTCCTTGGCACCCATTTCCCACCCCCACCATCCACAAGAGTTCTTCCTCACCCTTGGCAGTTCACCTTCAAGGCTGTACATCCGTGACGTCTTTGCTGAAATCAACAAGAGAACTCCCAGCATTTGGAAGACAACGGTATCTTGAGTGACCAAAACCGAATGTCTAATGCCTGTCTCTATATAGACATGGACATTTGCTTGTGTGTTCTTTGTATTTTTTTTTTAATTTTTTGCTTCTTTAAACCAAAACAGCAATGGACATTTTGAATGCAGTTTTGTCTTAATTGCCTTCACACGGCCAGTGCCCAGAGCAGTCCACAGGAAGAGGCTCAGCAAATGCAAAGCGAAGGAATAGTAACAACTGAGTCAATGAATGAGTCAGATCCCAGCAAAGCTTCTTCCTTCTGGAAGTCTGCCTCACTCTGCCTCACGTTATCCCCGCAGGAAAAGAAGGAGTCTTTGTAGTCTCTGCCTAAGGATATGTGTATGACATGCTAGATGATCTTATCTCCTTGAGACAGAGACAGAGACCCACAATGGAGCACCGGACTGAAATCTCAAGGTCCAAATCAGGAGCAGAAGGAGAGAGAGCACAAGCAAGGAACTCAGGACCGCGCGGGGGGCACCCACACACTGAGACAATGGGGATGTTCTATTGGGAACTCACCAAGGCCAGCTGGCCTGGGTCTGAAAAAGCCCGGGTTAAAACCGGTCTCGCTGAACATAGCGGACAATGAGGACTACTGAGACCTCAAGAACAATGGCAATGGGTTTTTGATCCTACTGTACCTATTGGTTTCGTGGGAGCCTAGGCAGTTTCGTGGATGCTCACCTTACTAGACCTGGATGGAGGTGGGTGGTCCTTGGACTTCCCACAGGGCAGGGAACCCTGATTGCTCTTTGGGCTGA
>NW_026068135.1:1432479-1497545 GCF_014885135.2 Alexandromys fortis | reverse complement strand
GGGGGGGGGGGGGGGGGGGGGGAAAGAAGAATAGCCTACTCTGCATGGTGGTTTCACCACCCAAGACCCTGTCATCTGGAATATGTGGAAAAGAATAGAAATAAACAAGCCCAAGGGGGCCAAGTTCTAATTGCTACAAACACAGTAAGAACTGGATTCATGCTCAAAATTCTGTTGTCAACCAAAATCTTGTGTTGGCAATTGAGATCTTTCTAGTCCATATCATTCCAGTCACTTAGATCTGTCCTGTATCAGCAGCAAGGTAAGCTGAGGACAAGGATTCTCAGTTTACAGCAAGTCACTTAAACCTCTGAAGGCAAGCCACTTGGCCTTAGTTTCCCTCACCTAAGAAGTTAGCTAGACAAGGTGATCCGGGCTCATCTGGGCCACATTTCTTCCCCACTGTTCAATTTCACTCAATGTACAACAACAAACCTGTTCCTCAAATGCTTCCCTAATTCAACCACTTTTCTCCATCTTTAGTCAAACCCAAACCACCTTACTCAATCAAAGATTACATCAAGAGCCTCGAAATCAATCCTTAGTCATGCCACTTTGTGTGTGTGTGTGTGTGTGTATGTGAGTGTACGCGTGCATGTGTGTGTGTACATGCATGCAAGCCATGAATGCAGGTACCCAGGGAGGCTAAATGATTGCTGGAACTGTCATTACAAGCAGTTGTGAGCTGACTGGCGTGGATGTTAGGAACTGAACCCAGGTCCTTTGCAAGAGCAATATGCACTCTTAACCACTGAACCATCTCTCCAGCACATGTGATGCCATTTTTGTCCACTTAAACACACACAGCCAACAAACACAGAGTCGGAAATCCTTCTAAATGCATGTTGCATGCCTGCCCATTCCTCTTCCTTGGCTGGCTACCGTGTTTAGAATAAAGCCTTTAACTTGGTTCTGCCACAGCTTACACAGTCCCTTCCTGTGCTTCCTCCTCGTCTTAGTCTCATCTCCCAGCCCCTCTCCTCTTTACTCCCTCAGGCAAGGCTCCTGCACTCTACCAAGGAGTGGGATTGTTTTGCTTATAGGCTGTGGCATTTGGAATGTAACTGGCCTCCATAAACTCATAGGGAGTGGCACTATTAGGATATATGCCTAGATGTGGAGTAGGTGTAGCCTTGTGGGAGGAAATGTGTCACAGTGGGCTTTGAGATCTCCTTTGTCCAGGTCTACTCTGTGTGGAACACAGTTCACTTCCTGTTGCCTGCAGATCAAGATGTAGAACTCTGTCTTCTCCAGCACCATGTCTGTCTGCATGCCGCCATGTTTCCTTCCACGATGATAATGGACTAAAACCTCTGAAAATGTAAGCCACCTCAATTAAATGTTTTCCTTTATAAGAGTTGCCATGGTTGTGGTGTCTCTTCACTGCAATAGAAACCCTAACTGTGAAAAGTCTATGAAGCCAGGCCTGTTTCTAGCGACACCAAACTTCTTCAGGGTCCTAAAACTATCAGCTCTCTTCTTCTCTGTCTGTCACAGTCTCTGTCTGCTTAACTTAGTCACCCACTGGGCTTCAGGTTTAGTGTCGAGGAAATTACGTCTCAACTCTCAAAGCAGATCTTCCTGTTTGTCAGCCCCACTGCTCTTTTCCCTCAAATATTGCAAGGGCTTTGAGAAAACACCTCTCTTAGCAACTGTCTTTCTTGCCTCGGGTCTGTATGAGGGACAGGACCACACCCTTCTTGCTTTCCTGGGTAGTCTCGTACCAGGTGACCAGCGGGCACTATTAGACTATGTTGCTGAATGAGTGACAAGATGAATACTGATGCTGAGCATCCTTCCAAAGCCTCTCTGAGCATCCTTCCAAAGCCAATCCTCTCTGAGTGCATCTGGTTGGCTGCCCCACAGGGTCCCTTCGAGACCTTTAAAAACATGTCATCTGCACACTCACAGCATCGACAGCAGGGTGATACTGCTGCTCTTGGAGACAGAGCATCGGACTCTGGCCCAGGGCTCAGAGGACAGAGTTGGAGTTGGCCACTAGGTCTGAAACTTCTCTGATCATTTTCTAGAAGAGTGAAACCAAACACATGAAATGGAAGGTAGGTAGCCACAGGAAGGCAAAGAGAACTCCAACTCGACCAAGTATGGGAGCAGGGCTTTGGCAGGTGGTGGCTCCCTGTGTGACCCCTGAGTCAGCAGGTCTGGGACAGACAGCATCCTTATCTGAACTTGAACAGTTGGAGACTCTCTGCGGAAAACCTATCCTGTCTTTCTTCAGGACTGATGAAATGTGAAGGTTCTTTAGCTACTAATTGATTTTAGCAAGTCACTTAGACACCGGGGATACGATCTTGCCCTGTCTGAAGTCAGAGACTTGGGTCTTTACGACTGAGTAACGAGAGCAGATTTGGAGCTGGGGGGATTTGCTTTGGCTGCTTGAGAGGTAGGGCTCTGAAAGAAGCCAAGCCCTCTGCTGACATAATGAGGCACCCAGCTTCCTCCAAATCCTAATTATTGCTCTGCTAAAAATATTCAGTAATGAGCATGATCAGAGAACTGTTTTTATCATGCTTTTCAGAACTGCAGCGTTTGGTTATGGAGGCTATTTTAAGAAGCAGCAAAGCACATGTTAATAAAGCAACTTTCAACAGTAGTAGGCACTATCGGAATGACAATGAGTAACGTGGGCCTCACAGTCTATTTCGTCTCGGCGCCATCTTCCTGTCCAGCTTTGCTAGAGGATTCTGACGCTCAACTCTGACAAACAGAGCCCAATGTTGTACTGCTTAATTTATACCCATGATGTCTCTGGCTTCTTTTAAAGTGATTTTTGACTTTCCAAATAGACTACAGAGTAGAAGAGCTGCATGTGGGTGCTCAGATAATTTCTGAGACGCTCTCTTCCGTGGTGGCTGCTCTATGGCATTCTCTATGTATATCCCAACTAGATCTTCCTCCCAGTGAGGAGCCAGTAGAGGAGATTTGGGGACCACAAGGAAGGAGCTCTGTGCAAATGAAGTCACATACCCTTACTTAGTCTCAGGCCCGTGCTTCCAAGGAAACAAAATGCCCACCTAACTCTTCATTTCAGAAAGTGAACTGTGACGGGTCACATGGGCAAGCTACCCATGTTCCATTGCATGGCCCCATGAGCAGCACCAACTAGACACAGTGGATTACAGTTTTTAAACAGGAAGAGGACACGAAGGTAGAAGATGAGAGTATTGGGGGCCTTAGGAGGCTGTGGAGAGTATTTGGCTTGGCCATGATCAAGATACATAGTATACATGTATGAAACTCTCAAGGAATAAATTTAAGAAAACAAATGTTTTAGAAAGAGATACACAATACACAAAAGAAGAATATAGAAAACTAACTCTTAAAAAAGAGGCCCACACTCCTTTGCTCTTGAATTTGGGTTAGCCTCAGTGACTTGCTTATACTTAAAAGGTTATATAGATGATGGCCACAGGAAGCCTTATAGAAACGTTAAATTTGCTTGCTCTCTAGACAGTCGCTCCCAGCCTTCATGAAGCTCAAGTAACATGGAGACAATGTGTTTGTGCCCCAGTGACAACCAGAGCTGAGCTCCTGGCTTACAGTTAGGGGACAGCTCCTTCTTTCAGCATCTAGCTTGAAAGAGTCAAGCAAAAACCTCTCAGCCTATAGTAGAGGTGGTAGAGGGTTTGCCCAGTGTATGGGAAGCTCTAGGCTTAATCCCCCATATTACATTTTATAAAAACAACAAGCATGGTGGCACATGCCTTTAATCTCAGCTCTTGGTAAGCAGGAACAGGCCAGCTCTGGGAGTTCTAGGCCAGCCAAATGTACATATTGGTTTCTAGGCCAGCCGGAGCTACAGAGTAAGAGTCTGTTCCCCCCCCCCCCCCAAAAAAAAGATAAAGATAAAAGAAGCATGCAGCCAAGGCTCCTGTTAAGACCCTGCCCCACAAGAATCATGAACAAAACTAGTGTTCTAAAATCACTATCGCCGGGTGTGGTGATGCACAACTTTAATCCCAGAACTCAGGAGGCAGAGGCAGGCAGATTTCTGTGAGTTCAAGGCCACCCTGGCCTACCGAGCTAGTTCCAGACAGCCAGGGCTATTACACAGAGAAAACCTGTCTCAAAAAAAAAAAACAATATCTATATCTATCTGTCTGTCTATCTATCTATCTATTTATCTATCTATCTATTAAAATCACTACCTTGGGAGTCATTTTGCTGTTATTCCTCCTTTACTGAGACCACTCAACCGGGAAGGAAACTACTACCAGATGCTGAGGAGTTCTTGAACAGCAATGCAGTTAACCTTGGGGATTTCTTACCTGATCCCAATCCCTGGTCTACGCGTCTGCTGATGTTCTTAAGGAAGTGTTGTCGTGCAGCTCAGACCTTAAGAAGGTATCTGTCCCCCATGCCCTGACCCATCATGATGGGACTCATGCACCAAGCAGGTTTTCTCTCCCTCCCCTCTGCCAGCTCTTTCTCAGCTTCTCTGCAGCTTTCCAAGTTGGAAGTGCATGAGATCTCTTCTCTTTGAACTCCTTGCTAGCAAGGTTGCGACTGAAAGAAGGCAGGCCCCCAGTTCTTACCAAGTTCTCCTGAGTTCTGAGAGAGTCCTTGCAAAGAGGATGGTACAGACCTGGCTGCTCCGGTTGACAGCGGCTGTCCCAACACTCTGCATATACACGTTGTAGGCCCAGAGCAGCTGTCGTCTTAGGCTTGCCTGCGTGCTGTAGTGGACAGGAAAATGGCTCACCTGCTTCCTTTATATGCTTATAAACATCGTCAGAGCCAGCAGAGGAATATGGGATGTCATCATGAGCCACAAAGTCAATCTGGTGAAGGAAGACCAACAGGAAATTACCACTGATGCGGATGGGTAGGTTTCGAGATTTGGAAAGGGCTGGTGACTCCTCCCATCTCCACCCCAATGTGGCCCCAGAACGCTGTCCTCTGGGCATAACAAGCCATGACCGTCTCCATCAGAGCTGCTGTGACAACATCAAGAGCCCCTCAAGGTCAGCCTCACAGAAGCAGTCCCTGTCATCTGAGTTGACCCCAACTTCCATCTGGACTTCCTCTCCAAGCCGTCCTGTTGTCAGGTGGGCTGCCCTCTTGGGGTGACTAATTTTTCTTATCAATTCAACAAGATCTAGTCTCACCCAGGAAACATCTCTGAGCATATCTGTGGGGGGATTCTTGGTTAGGTGAACTGAGGGGCAAGACCAACCCTGAACGTGGGCAGCACCATTCTCTGGGCTTGGCTCCTGAACCAAATGAAAAGGAGAAAGTGGGCTGAGCCCAAGCTTTCACTGCTCTCTGCTTCCTGACTCTGGATGCAGTGTGGCCAGCTGCTTCCTGCTTCCTGCTTCCGCTTCCACACATCCATCCATTGTCATGAGGAACTGCATCCCCTGGACTTTACAAAATAAATCCTTCCTTTCTCCCTCCCTGCTTCCCTTCCTCCCTTTCTTCTTTGTTCTGCTGAGGTACTTTGTAGCAACAATGGGACAAGTAGCTAATATGCCTTCTTGAACAATTTTCCTCTAGTCCTCATGTCTGCTAATCTTCACCCTGTTTCCTACCTCACCAAGTAAACATTCTCTACACAGCTTTTAAAGCTGTTAACAGTGGGCCTTTATTTAGTTCACCTCAAGGAGCAGTTTTTGATTAATAGTTTAATTTTCTAAGGTATCATTCCTACCTAGCACTTACAAGTTATAAAACCCATAAATGGGAAGGAGGAAGTTAGTTAGGATTCCTCGGTCTCAATACCGGCAGGGGCTAGGTAAACTTGTGTGTGTGTGTGGGGTGGGGTGTACAGGTGTCCTGTGCATTGGAAAACGCCGAGCAGCATTTCATACCTCCACCCACTAGAGGTCAGTGGCACTCCCTAGCAATGACAACCGAAATACTTACAGACAATGCCCTTTGGGGTGCAAATTCAAAGAAGAATTTCTGTATTAAATGATATGTAACCGTGCTTAAAAATAGAAACCCATGCATGGCAAGTACTCAATATCTATTTTATTACCGTTGTTGTTACTAATTCTCTCTTCATACTCAAGCTTACTTCCCCCTCTTCAGTGCATATTAATAACAACTCAGGGTAGCCATGACACCGAACCCACTTCGTAGAATAACAAAGTCCTCTGCATAGTGCTGGGCATATGGTAAATAATAAATGACATTCAGCATGGTCATTATTAGTATCCTCTAAAATGCCTGTCATATACTGAATATACAATATATGCTAAGTAAAAAAAGTATGATTGCTGGTAGTAAATCGTATTGTAGTTTTTCCTCCTTCCTTTTCATTCTCACCAGGAAATTGTCTCCTCTGCTATTACCCATGCACATTTATCAGTGTTCTCTATTCTCTTCTGCATTGCAAATTTAAAAATAGAAAAGAAAATTCTTAGAACAGCTTAATCTTATTTTTTTTTGTACTGCTTATAAAAGGAAAGAATAGCTCCTAGCATGGGGCTGGGAGGGAGATACAAAGAACATAATTTGATGCAGATCAAAAGAATGTCTCATGTTTTCAACTAATAAAATTCTTATGTCAGTAGGAACCTCAGAGTCACAAAATCATAGCTATACAGTTCTTTCCTTAAAGCCTCACCCCTGACCTCCCAGGTAAGATGTGTGTACATTTGTTCCATGCCTAAGGATGGATGCCCGTGAGTGTGAGTACCAACAATGATGCTGTTGATGGTAGTAACAATGGCATCCTTGGAGCGCCTTCCATGGACAGCCAGCTTTCCAAGTGTTTTACTTGGATTTTTTTTCATTAGCTCCTTAAAATGGTACCACAAGGAGGACAGAAGTCTCATGCAGTTCTGCAGATGAAGTGGCAGAGTCCAGAGTGGCTAAGAATCTTGCTCATGGTTCTTTAGAGAAAGAGGGAGGCAGCATTTGGACCTGGCAAGCCTGCCTCTAATACTTGCACCCAAGGCAAGGAGAAGATGGCAATCCTTAGCTCTGGACAAAAGAGAAGTGTTACATCAAGTGACGCCACATGTCAGCTCCTAAACTTTCCCCTTTCAGAAACTGGGAGAGTCTCCAGGTTTCTTGCAGGCTCAGTTACAGAGCCAGAGCCCCTAATCTGGTTCTGGAAGAACATGGAAGGAAGAGCGGTACCTTGTGTTTTTCCAGGAACTCTGGCGTGAGAGTCCACGGTGCATCTCTGATGACTTCGTCCACGTAGCGGCAGTGTCTCAGGGCTTCGTATCTCTCTGCCTCATTCATCACAGTAAAACCTTTGAACTTGTGAGTAAGGTCATCACTGCAGACTGAAACAGGCAAAGGTATTAAATGCTGTTGCCACCCACCCTGTGGTCGTCCTGGTTTCTTAGGCAAAACAAACGGAGTGTGCTTTCACTAGGTGCCTGACATCAGTGAACTTGGGCTGTTTTCGCTTTGTTGTTACAGGAACAAAGGATTATGAGAGGAAAGCAAACCTAAATCCACTAGGAATTCGGAGTTTCGTTTTACTGCTAATTATAGCTGCATTCTCTTCTGAGGCTTTTATCAAAATTATTCTGCACGCTATCTAATGTGACTTTACTATCTTTTCCTCCTCCTAGCTCACCCTTTGGTGAATGTTATTATTCAGAAATGAAATGGCCATGGGAAACCAGATGAAGAGACAACAGAAAGAGAGAAGAGGAGCCAAGAAGCCTGCATCAAGGCTGGACCAATCAATTTCAATTCCAATTCTTTCATAAAATTATTGTACTTAGTAACCCAGTTAGGACAGGGACACATACACACACAGGAGGGAGGGAGGGAGGGAGGGAGGGAGGGAGGGAGGGAGGGAGGGAGGCAGAGGGAGAGAGAGAGAAGTCCCTGGATAGAGATCCAGTCACTCCACATTAAGCTACACAACAGAGAGGTGAAAATTATACACTAGAAGATCTCATCTAACAGAGTTCAGCCTTCCCATAACTTCCCGTCCTTCCCGGATATAAAGCCCTTAAATGGAAATAGTCATTTCCTTTACCTTCAGCCTTAGAAAGGAGTGAGGTTTTTATCTTTTGAAGCTTTATTAAAAGTGTTTTAGGCCAAGAGGTAGTAGTGTATGCCATTAATCCCAGCTCTTGGGAGGTAGAGGCAGGTGGATCTCTGTGAGTTCAAGGCCAGCTTGGTCTACAAAATGACTTCCAGAACAGCCAGACCTACACACAGAGAAACTCTTTCTCAAAAAATTATTTTAAAATGAACTAAACAAAAATCATACTCACTCGCCTACATTTTGGTTAGCTAAGTCCGATTTCCTAATGTTCCCTGTGTATGAGGAAGAAAGGTCACAACGAGTACAGGTCCTGCTGAGCATCTTGCTGAAACTGGTCAGAGTTGCCCTCACTGCTTCTTGTAATGAGATTTTCCCACCTTTTGTAGTATTAAGTACACATAGTAAACTCTCTGATCCTAAGGGTTAAGGTGACATTTACAGACAAAAGTACCTTTTTTTTTTTCCTGGAACTAAATCATGTTCTGTCCCCTGAACCAAATCTGGCCACAGAGTAGTAGCCACCTGCCATGCTCGGCATCCAGAAAACTTGCCTTTATAGCTCCTTCACACATCTAATGTCCAAGTTATCATTTCTGGAAATATTCCTCTGACCTTGGTGCTCTTCGATCAAAGGATGCAAAGTTTCAGTTAGACTGGAGGAACACATTTTAAGAATCTCATGCATTGCATGGTGATCACTTGATAATAAAGTTTGGTCTACTTTAACACTGCTAAAACAGATTCTAGACACCCTCACAACATCAACAAAAAAGCGAGAGAGGTAAGGTGATGGATATGTTATCATATGGATATAATTGCTATATAATTACCTTGATTTCTATCATGTACATATAGATCAAAACATCAAATTGCACCTAATAAATATACACAATTATTATGTCAATAACAGTCATGTCTCTTAATAACAAGGGCAAGTTCTGAGAAGTGCATTGCTAGTTGATTTCACGGCTGTGCAAACACTGACGCATACATTTATACAAACTTAGATGGTACAGATCAATAACTAGATTCTGCCTTTTGATGCAACCAAGAGACACAGCAAATACAAGATGCACAGGGCTGCCTGTGTAAGACTGAACAGTGATTTACAGTAAGCTATTTAAACAAGTAGGTATACTCTAAATTAACAATAGAAAATAGAGTCTAACCAGGGTTTGGCGGTACATCCCTACAATCCCAGGACCAGGGAGGCTGAGGCAGGAGGATCATGAACTTAAGGCCAGCCTGGGATACAGAACAAAACCCTGTCTCAAACACAAATAGTTGTTTTAGACAGTGTATAGACTTTATTTTTTTTAGGTGGGAACTCAATGTGTAGCTCAGGCTGACTTTTACCTTGAGGTCCTCTTGCCTCAATCTTCGCGGTTTGGGGATTATAGGTGTGCATCACCATGGCCAGTGTGGCTGTTTCAGCTTCTGATGAATAGTGCCTGGCCATAGTAGGTTCTTAACAAAGATTTCTTGAGTACATTAATGGTGTCTGATGCATAAAGATGCTCAATAAATAAATAAATAAATTTTTATCAGCAGGTACACTTTAACAACACATATGCACATGAGACTAATGAATCTGGAGGTATACACACAAAAAAGCTACATAGCTCCTATATGATCATATCCTCTGTAAATACTTCCTGAGATGCTTTCTGTTGTAGCCGTTTAAGTGATCAAAATATTGCTGCATGGCTGAATCACCCGTGGAGCTTATTAAATAGAATGGTGTCTGAGTCAGCACTCTGGAGGCAGAGGCAGAAGGATCTCTATGAGTTCCAGGCCAGCCTGGTCTACATAGTGGGCTCTAGTTCAGCTTGGGCTGCATCCCGAGACCCTGTCTCAAAAGATAAAAATACCGGTGTGATCACTTATTTACCTCCCATTAATTCACAATGATCCTTTGACTCCGAAAGCCATTTCTCTCTGTTTTGAGGATCTCAGAGGAGTCAATGTCAGCTGACCAAAACCACTTTGTTTTGGTCACTTACAGAGGGCGAACATCAAAGCCATGGTGCAGCCTTTAAGACTGTACAGCTGAGCGCGCAGCAGAGGAAGTAAAGTAGAAGCAGTTAGCAGGGGTGTTGCCTATGGGCCAACATTGCTCCCTTTGTCAGTGTGTGGGATTATATAGTCCTTTCAATCAAATGGGAAAACAATTTGCTTGTTTTTTTGTTTGTTTGTTTGTTTTTTTTCGAGACAGGGTTTCTCTGGTTTTGGTTCCTGTCCTGGAACTAGCTCTGTAGACCAGGCTGGTCTCGAACTCACAGAGATCCGCCTGCCTCTGCCTCCCAGTGCTGGGATTAAAGGCGTGCGCCACCAAACAATTTGCTTGTTATCAGTGTTTTAGTTAAAACAAAAGTCACCCTGGAGTGAAAACCAGTCTATAATGGCTGTGTCTGTTGTAGCATATTGCCACAGCTACATGTATCATGGAATGTTCTTTAGCTGGCCAGCGTAACCTAGAGGCAGCACTTCTTTACATGGTTAAATAAATCTAATGAGTATTTCTAAAAGATTCTCTCTCTCTCTCTCTCTCTCTCTCTCTCTCTCTCTGTGTGTGTGTGTGTGTGTGTGTGTGTGTGCGCACGCACATGCTCCTCGGGGGTCTTAATTCCGTGGGTCTCTGGTGAGATCCACTCAGCTTGTGTTTGACAAGCTTCATACAGGATTCTGACCCTTTATAACACGTGCAAGTCCCCTGATGCATAATAGGAACAACTTGAGCGAAGATACCAGCTTGTCTCTAAAGGGTCCACGCGCTCAGAGGCAGCAGAGGGTGTGTGGGGGGGGCAGGTAGCAGGGCTGTAATTACTATGCATTGATGTATCAGCTTTTGATTCCATACATAGGAACCATATATGGGCCACACTATTCTATTTACAAGTAGACCTAGGAGTTTTTCAATATTCTCCCAGAACTTTATTAAGATACTAACTCCATCAGGAATCATGCTGAGTAGAAATGGACTTCAGATCTGTCAGTTTTATCTTTCAGAGAGCCCAAAACTAGGTCTGGCACAGATCCCCCCTTTTTGAACTGCACCTGAGCAGTTTCATCTGACTTCTACACGCCCACGATAATGGCTTCCCGATAGAGCGCAAAGAAAACAAACATCCTGTTTGTGGCAACACACAGCTTCTCTCACACTCGGGAGTGACCTCAAGAAGCAGCTGAGCGCGCCGACCCCGGTATTGTCTAAATACTAATTACGCCCAAAGCAGCATTGTTGTCCTTGAGTCTTGGCAAATGCACTCTGACAACCAGATGGAGGACCCCAAGCGGTGGGCTCCCATGGATGAATTCATGGCACTCTCTGGAAGCTCGGCTGCCGCTAACCTAGCCTGGCAGCTCACTGTGCTCCCAGTGAAGCCCCCTGCAGGAGAGAAAAACAGCATAGGACTTGGATTTGGAGCCCCCAAAGACTCGGATTCTAATCCCAGCTCTGCTCCTCTCCTACAGGGAAAGTTCTTCTAATAGTCTGGTCTTTGGAATAGGGTGAAATTTTGAGAACTCAGCTTGATGATCCACATGGACGAAGAGTGATGCTTGAAAATATTAGCCATTTATTAATAATAGTAGTAATATGGGGCCATTAGGAGAACCATTCCTTTCGGCTTCGTGCTGTCTTTCCCTTACCCTAACTCCAATTGCTTGTCTGGGTTCTGCCTACAAACCCCATGGCGAAGTGCTGAGGATCAGGATGCTGGAGGACATTGGCTTCCTGGCTACAGCTCCTTGGCGGACTTGTATAGGGGAGAAGGTAACAGAAGAGAAGGTTCCTTCAAGCAGTGAGCAAAAGGTCAAAAGTCTATGGAAACCACAAGAAGCAGGGCTAGTGGCAAAACCTAGAGAGATGTGGGATGAATGTCTCTAGTAATCAGTGTTCACATCTGGGCGCAGGCTTTAGGTTCTTCCCTTTGTTTGAGGGAGAGGCTGGTGTTTGGTGAGACTTACCCTTTAAAAATATGTTCAGGCTTGACTCTGTGGATAAGAGAGCACTGGTTGTTCTACCAGAGGACCCAGGTTCAATTCCCAGCAGCCACATGGCAGCTCACAACCATCTGCAACTCTAGTTCCAGGGGATTTGACACCCTCACACAGATATACATGCAAGCAAAACACCAATGCATATAAAATAAAAGTAAATGAATCAAAAAGAAAAATGTTTAGGCCTAAAAAAAATCCTATTTGCTGCAAAATTTTAATTCATTGAGCTACACCTTAATATTAAAATGGATTAAACAGTACTTTGTAAGTAGATATTCTCAGTTTATTAAAATGCTGCCAACATGGTAAGATTGTCCAGAAAAATATTTCCAAACATTACTGGTTGTGTGCTTAAAATTATACATGCAAGTATTATAATCGTAAGGAAAATATGGAAGTGTCTGTTACTCAAGTTGAAAAGTAAACCTCAGCACTTCTAGCTTCTGGTCCTTTAATGCATTATCTCTGGAGGTCAGTGAAGTGGCTCAGCAGCTAAAAGCACTTGCGGCCACGCCTGACAATCTGAGTTCAATTCCTGAGACCTCTATGGTAGAAGGCGAGAACCATCTCCTGCAAGTGATCCTCTGACCTCCACACATGTGCCATGGTGCATACATGTCCACATGGGTATGCCTGCACAGACACACACACAATAAATAAATAATTTCTGCGGAACACCAAAGACTGCCACCAAGAAGCTGTCCGTGTACTTGGACAAACGCAGTGGTTTTGTGAATGAAACCTTAGCTTAGCATCACCCGGAGGAAACGGCAGATGTAATGAGTAGGACCCACCCTTGCAGTTTGCCACAAGCCTCTTTATTTGCTCACACAGAAACTTGAGAGGCACCCATTCAGCCAACGAGACAGAATAGCTTTTCTTGCAGTGTCCTAACTTTCCTCGGGCTAGAGCGGTCTGCTGTTAAGTTAGCTTGTGACCTTCTGAAAAGATAATTGAAGACAAAGGACTCCTTGTACCGGGTACACAGAGCCTCAAGTGCCTGCAGAGGTGACCGGGTACTTGAGGACAGGGAGCTTTAAAGGAGCCAATGTCCAGAACATCAACTTCTAGCAGTATAATTTCTTAAAATGAATATGCCAGCGAAAGTCTTTAGATCTGAAACTGCCTTCATTGCAGCTAGGAAAGAGGCTCATGCAAACCTCACTATGGAGCATTGCAAAGGGAGAGGGGCAACACGGTAGCACAAACCTTAAAGACCTTGCTAATGCTGTGACCCTTTAATACAGTTCCTCATGTTGTGCTGATCCCAACCATACAATTTTTTTTTTGCTAATTCATAACTGTAACTTTGCTACTCTTACAAATCGCAATGTAAATATCTGAGGTACAGGCTATCTGCTGTGCACTCCCTGTGAAAGGGTCCTTCAGCTCGCGAAGGGGTAGTGACCCACAGGTTGAGAATCACTGCTCTAGTGCCTCCTTGTCTTTCCCTCCCACACGCATTTCTATTCCAGGTGAAAGCTGGTGTTAGGAAGCAAACAGAGTAGAATGGAGAATGATGCAAATTTTGGCCTAACAATTTTGCTTCTGCTTCTCTCATGTATTATCAAAGAACACATGGATCTTGAGGGGCAAAGTCCAGGAATTCAAAAAGCAAAAGGAGCACTGGAAAGAAATATTGAATGTGAAAAATAGCTTTTTCATGTAGTTAACGGTAAGCATTTTTCCAGCGATTCTCAACACTCATATTGAATCCTAAAAATGGCTTTTCTCTTGTAGTTAAGAGTAAGCACTTTTTCCAGCTATTCACTTCAAAATCACTTTAATAAGCCAGAGCTGTATGGGCTGGTACTGCTGCATCTCAAAAATATATCTGGAATAGTTTCCAGAATTATAAAATTTTTAAGATACGCTGGAATAAAGGCATGGGTAAAACATTTACATTATCTTTATATGCATTACATTATCTTTTACATGCATTATTTTAAAGGAAGATAAAAACCTATTTTATTAATTCCCATCATAAAATATTTTATTTAGAGATAGACTTTACTGAATTTCACCTTCTAAAATGTTTCTTTTCTACCTCCTCATGATAAAAAATAAAGTTACCTACAATTGGTTTTTAGTAATATGCCTCTTTCTCTCTTTAAATAGGTAGGAAACTTTTAATCATGGTACCTAATAAAGATAATTATTTCTGATTTTTATATTTGATTTTATGGAGTTATTCCTGAAAGCCAAACATTACAATAACACACACACACACACACACACTGTTTAAAGAATGACTAACATGCCTTTTATTTTACTTTGTTTTGTTTATTTATTTATTTATTTGAGATAGGGTTTCTCTGTGAATCTCTGGCTGTCTTAGAACTCATTCTGTAGACCAGGTTGGCCTCAAACTCAAAGATCCACCTGCCTTTGTCTCCCAAGTGCTGGAATTAAAGGTGTGCACCACTATGCGTAGCTCAGAATAACATGCCTTTAAAAAACATATTTCTCACTGGGTGGTGGTGGTGGCACACACCTTTAACCTTGGCACTAGGAAGGCAGAGACAGGTGGAGTTCGAAGTCACCCTCTTCTACAAAGCGAGTTCCAGGATAGCCAGGACTACACAGAGAAACCCTGTTTCTAAAAACCAAAACTGAAAAAAAATTTTTTTTCATGTGAGACTCTGTCTCCAAGGTGAGGGAGGGGGCAAGCAGGATGGAGAGATGGCTTAGCAGTTAAGACCAAGTACTGCTCCTGATTCCCAGCATCCTCATCACCTGGCTTACAACCGGGCTTGCAAACACCTATAACTTCTGCTCTAGGGACATGAAACACCTTTGGCTTCCACAGGTGCCTGCTCTCAGGTGCACACTCCTTTCCCCACCCCCGCATATATGTACACATCTTTAAAATAGGAAAATAATTCTTTAAAAAAATCTATATTTCTCCTTGTATAAATACCCTATAATCTTATCTGTGAATTGTATCACACTGTAAAAAAATTAAGGATGCTGGCTCATTGTCTTGTTTATAACATTTGTTGCATCTTTATTATTTTATCTTAAATGATTCTATTTTATATAATATATGTTATGACCATTTCTCAGTCTTTTTCATAAGGCTTCCTGGAATGTATTAATATAGTTGAATTAAAAGCCATTATATTGGTTTCCAGGTTTTAGTAAATCTGATAGCAAGCGCTCTGTTGTGGAATATTTGTATATTCTGTGAAGATATACTGCTGTGATTGGTTTAGTAAAAAGCCGAATGGCCAACAGCTAGGCAGGAAGAGGTTAGGTGGGATTTCTGGGGACAGAGAGGACTCTGGGAAGAAGAGAGGTAGAGAGATGCCAACTCTAAAGAAGTTAAATATATAGTACAGATCAGAGGTAACCAAGCCACGAGGTAAACATAGATTAAAATATGGGTTAGTTAAATTATAAGAGCAAGTTGAGGAAAGGTCTAACCTAGGGCCAAGCTTTCATAATTAATAATCAGTCTCCATGCCATTATTTGTGAGCTAGTGGCCCAAAGAAAAATCTGTCTACAGGACTCATTTTGCCAATTAGACTAGAAGGTATGTTCTGCAAATTCAGTAGGCTAAAATCCCAACCCCAACACTTTGATTTTCTTTGTAAAAAAATGTTTTAAAAGTAAATACAAAAAGACATTCTTTCAGCAATTGTTAGATCGGCAATGGTGTACCACAATTACCAATACTTCCATTTCTCTCTCATTTTGCATGTATCTGCTTGAATAAGTTGCTTTCAAGTAAAGACACAAGGGTGATAATTAAGAGCCATTTGATAAGTCTTGATAAAACCTATTGTTATAAATTCCCATAGAGGGAAAGAACAAATGATTCTAAAAGCTTATAACAAATCTCTTTGCAGGTCAGAGCCATTTTCAGTCCATTCTTTGCGACAAACAAATAAGATTGCTTTTGTGACAATAATAATAAAATTGTTTTTGTGAGTTAGGGAAAATAATTCAAGGAGCGGAGTGATATCACTTTAACCAACTCCTTGCATTCCTACCTGGACATTTGTGGGAACCAATATTTCAATACTTAGTACAGTAATGGAAACATAAACAAAATTCTTGTTATACTTTGCCTCAGTCTGGCAATAAGTTATGTTCACCCACAGGTACATCCATAAATAAGAATATCCTATTCATTTTAAGAGCAAAATTGCTGATCAAATTTATCTTTATGCTTAATGATCACTTATGAAAATGCATTCTGTGGTACTTGGTTGTACTCTGAGTTACACACATATTTCTCTTCTAGAGACTATGACAGAGGCAACTAAAGGTTTACAAGCACTGAAGTATCACGCTAGGAATATTACAGGCAAGAACAAATTTGAGGAGAAAAAGGGAAATTTCTTCATGTGGACCCACAGATCACATAGTAAATTGTGACCTACCCATACCAAACCACATCTGAACTCAGATCATCTAAATGACTTGAGCCCACATGCTGCAGACATCTTCCCAGGGCTCCAGTAGCCCAGAAGATTCCAAGTGGCAATAATCTCTCTCTGGAGACAGGACAAAGGTAAGTGTGGACAAAATAGTTTCTCCTTTGGGTCCCTTCATATGACTTGCCTATTAGGCATTGCTTTTACCATTGTGTCAAAGAATTCCATCCAACAGTCACATGGTTAGCACCCTTAGCAAAATCTGCAAGTTTTCTCTCTGAAATCGCAAGAAAGTAGTTTAATACTTGCATAATATAACATGATATTAGACGCTAGAATGTCCCGGCTGTACGTGTTTTTCCCTCTTGGAGATCTCGAGGTTTATAGTGCCTAGTCCAGTGCAGCACCACAGAAACTGATCCCAGCAGATGGATATGAAACTAAACACAATGAACGGATGTCCTGCTTCAAGAGCTACAGAAGCAACGTACAAGTCTTCACAGTCAAATGCTACATTCTCACCAAAACCGGAATAGGTAAGCCTTCTGGAGGACGAAATGTTAGTCCGCATCAAGCCATGTTTCTCTTTCTATACTCTTCGGAAGTATGTCAGCTCCTTCATTGTGAACCAAGATGCTCTGGATGTATAAATCTCCATTTCCTTATTACACTGTACTTAGTTGTACAAACAGATAGGCCTCTCTTATTAGCATGACGCTGTCCTAAGTGCTACAGGTCACACACAAGTAAAATAGATAACAACTTGTGCTCCACCAGTCATCCTAAACCCTTCTAGTTCTCCAAGATTTGAAATCAGAATAATACTGCTTTTTCCTTCATCCTCTAGAAAACTTTAGAAGCATTAATTGGATCATGTCACAAATACCAGTAGAAAGGCATTAATGGAAAATATGAGGTGGCTACCCTTGGCAGTATTGTTAATCTCTCTCTCTCTCTCTCTCTCTCTCTCTCTCTCTCTCTCTCTGTTACAATGGTACACAATCTCATGATGTAATTTCTCCTATAGTTTTAAATGTCATTTTAAATTTCAAGTAGTGAACAAGTAAGGAGGTATAGGCTGAACTTGAAACATTAACAATATCAGATTTTATTGATGGACATCTGAAAGGGATATTTTTCAGGAAGCATATTGTAAGGAAGGATCTGGAGAAAGAAAATGCACTTCTTACCTCCTACCAACAAGTAGCTGTTGGGAAACAGTGTTTTTGCTTGCATAAGTGCCCTTGCATGACCTGAGTGGAAGAGGTCAAATATGCCATCTGCATACACTCTAACAGGCCTGTCAACTGTGGAAGAAAGAGACAGGGTTAACACAAATGCAGGATAAGGAAGTTCCAGACCTTCCACCAGTACAGTGCTATAAGTTTGCCTACAGAAGACACAATATCCACACGTTATCAGTTTAACATTAGTGCATGAAATTGACTTTTTAAAAATAGACTTTTCTAAAAGGTGTCAAAATACAACAAAAAATGAAGAACCCAGCACACAGTGTTAACTTCCAAGGAAGATAAACAGAGCACTGGCAGCTCTCTGCACCTCAGATAGACTCTAGATGTCTTGTCGACAATATTTCTGTCCTGCCCAGTCCTGTAGCCATTCAGTCCCAAAGAAACATACAGAGGCTTATATTAATTATAAATTGTTTGGCCAACTAGCTCAGGCTTATTATTAACTAGCTCTTATAACTTAAATTAAGCCATAATTCTTATCTATGTTCAGTCATGTGGCTCGTTACCTTTTCTCAGTAAGGCATTCTCATCTTGCTTCCTCTACATATGGCTGGTGACTGACTCTCTGCCTTTCTTCTTCCCAGAATTCTCCTAGTCTGGTTTCCCTGCCTATACTTCCTACCTGGTTACTGGCCAATCAGCATTTTATTAAACTAATACAAGTGACACATCTTTACAGTGTACAAGAGCCTTATCCCACACCAATATCTGAACCAGTGGAGTCTACCTGTTACTGGGAAAACTGAGATTCCCTTTTAGAGTTCTTTATCTTGTCAATTAAAGATTATAGAAATAACTTGGAAGGAGACCTGAGGATAATTTAGAGTTTAGGGGGAAATCCTGTCAGCCACCAGGAAGATGGATGGAGAAGTAGTCATGCATTTTAAGTGGAGAATGGAATAGAAATAGATGATTATTAAGAAAGGAAAAATCACCCTCAAGAATGGAAGTGAAGGGCTGGAGAGATAGCTCAGAGGTTAAGAGCACTGACTGCTCTTCCAGGGGCCCCGAGTCAAGTCTCAGTAACTACATGGTGACTCACAACCACCTATAATGAGATCAGGTGCCTCTTCTAGTGTGTAGGAGAATATTGTATACATAAAAAATAAATAAAATATTTTTTTAAAAAAGAATGGAAGTGAACGAATGTGCTGAATAGAGACCCCAAAGTATCCTACCATGTAGCATATGGTCTTTTTGAAGTTCCCTCCCCTCTCATTTGTATCTGAGGCTTTATTTCATACAGGCTCTGTCCCTTGGATGATGGCAGTGGCAGGGTAAGAACAGGCTTCTCATCTTTCTCTGCAAACTCTGTTTTTCATGTTAATTTTTTAGATGGGAGTTTTCTATCCCATCTATCCCAAGCTTGGTTGGCTTGGAACTCACTGTGCA
This sequence comes from Alexandromys fortis, assembly GCF_014885135.2. Taxonomy (NCBI): domain Eukaryota; kingdom Metazoa; phylum Chordata; class Mammalia; order Rodentia; family Cricetidae; genus Alexandromys; species Alexandromys fortis. The sequence goes on along the minus strand of NW_026068135.1, from coordinate 1,478,531 downwards.
GACTAGACTGGCTTTGAACTCACAGAGATGTGTCTCTCTTTCCCTCCTGAGTCCTGGGATAAAGGCAAGTGCCACCACATGCAACCATGTTTATTTGGATATAGCTTTTAAAGTTCCTACACTTTCTCACATATTTGTTGGGAACACCCAGGCCTCAGGAATGGAAGAACTTGAAGAAAGACCTGAGTCCTGTTCTCAAAGGCAGTGATGGTTTGGTATCTACTCTGTGCTCAGAGTGTTGCTCAGTTTTCTTTCTATTGGTGGCTTAAGTGAGCTGTGATGGGAATGTTTTCATGCCAGAAATAGGCAAATACTACAAAGCAAGGCTCATTTCACCTTAGAAGGCAAAATGTGTCCCAGCATTTTGTGGTATAAGAGAAAAGGGGAGTCATCACCCAGACATAGAGGAAACAAGATGAGAATGCCCTACTTAGAAAAGGTACCACACCATGTGGCTAACACAGACAAGAATTATGGGTTAATGTAAGATATAAGAGTTAGGGGCTGGAGAGATGGCTCAGTGGCTAAGAGCACTGACTGCTCTTCCAGACGACCTGGGTTCAGTTCCCAGCACCCACATGGCAGCTCACGACTGTCTGAAGATCCAGTTGCAGGGGATCTGACACCTTCACACCAATATAAAAAATAAAGTTAAATAGACCATAAAAATATTTTAAAAAAAGATGTAAGAGTTAATAAGAAGCCTGAGCTAAAAGGTCAACCAGTTTATAATTTAAAAAGAGAAGGAGAGAGAAAAGGGGAATGTGGCCCAAAAGAGAAGGCAGTCAATGTATCAATTTTGTATATAGGCTGTATATAGGGTTGGTGCTCTGGGTTAGAAACAACCAATCAGTACTCTAGTCTTTTCTAGTCCTGTAGGATGCTATTGCTGAGCCAGACCAGAGACCCATTTTTCCTTCTAATGCTCAGTGGTTGGGTTTCACCAACATAGTGTATAAAGTAGGCACAAAATGGAGGAAGAGTGCTGTTGTTCTTTGGTATCATCATCCTGATGGCCAAGGAGGAGGAGTGGGGAAGAGGAAGGAGTAGGAGGAAAAAGGAGAGAGTACACGTATGCATGTCACAGTGTGCATGTGGAAGTGAGAGGATAATGTCAGAAATCAGCTCACTCCTACTGGGTTTCAGGGCTCAAAATCAGTCATCATGACAATGCAGCAAATATTTTTACCGAATGAATCATCTCACCAGCCTGCTGATTTTCTGTATAAACCTAAGAATCCTACTGGCTTTTAAAAATATAAGCATTTATTATATTAATGCTATCAAATAAAATATTTAAGGGATGGAGTATGGCCTCATTGTAGAGTGCCTGCTTCACATGCACAAGGGCCTGAGTTCAAACTTCAGCACCACACACCAAAAAAAAAAAAAATGAGGAATCAAAAAAAAAAAACATTGCAAAGTTCTATTAAATGATTTAGGATTTAGATTTAAAATTGTGATTAGTTATTGATGTAACCCAACCTCATTAATTTAGAACATAAAGAAATATTACATTAATAGATTCAGATGGTACAATGTTGCTAATAAATTAAATTTCTCCAATAAAAAATATGGAGATTTTTATGTCAAATTGAGAACTGCAACTATTTTCAATTATATCCTATTTTGAACAAACAGAACTGCTTTCGCAGGATTATACTGTGTTCTAAATAAGTCGCAGTAAAACAGAAAATACCCTGAAATAACAAACTGTCTAATGAGGGAGCTCAGATTTCAATGCTCTTATTCAATTGCGATTCAATTGAGGAAAATTTGTTTTAAGATCTAAATGCCACAAGAAAGCAGATGGCAGTTTTGTGGAAGTTTTTTGTTAATGATTCAGAGGTGATCAGGATAAATGAATTCAGGAAGCAGAGAGGAAGAAAAGTGAAGAAAGACGACATAATTACTGGGGAAAAGGCCATTTAGTAAATTTGAAGACTATCTGCAGAGTTGATTTTGCAGTAAGATCACTTTTTAAAATTGCAATGTGTCAGCAACTTCCTGACTGGGAAACTCCTAAGGCAAAGAGAGGAACCTGGTTTCCTGGTCTCTTCAAGGGGAGGGGGGGAGAGAACAGGAAAGGAAGGGGGGAGAGGGAGGCAAGGAGGGTGGGGGAGAGAGAGAGAGTTGAGAGAAGTTGAAAATGCAGAGCAAACAGTTACAATGAAAGCATTGTTTTTCTGCTGTATCCACACAGCTTCAGGCCTACACCTTTGGCCTCCAGTGCCAGGCCTGAGCCTGTTTTCATTCAGCCCCAAGGCTAGCTGAGGTCAGCACTTCACCTGGAAGGCCCTTCAACTGGCTAAAGTAGTGGTTTGAGGCAAAAAGGATTGGAAGTCCTAGGTCTGCTCAGTTATGTCATACACCAGTTCTCTAGTCTTCTGGGATTTTTCAAAGATTAGAAGAGATAGGGGACAGGACAGCCTATCAAGTAGAACAGAAACTTAAGGTCCTTTTCTGCCCACATTTGAATCTTATCCTTTAACTTCAGGTCAATTCTGTTTGCCACGGTGTTGTTTCCATTTGAGTCTTTCTTCACCTCTTCTACCCCCACCCTCATGGCCCACATAGCGTTTGTTGAAAGCGTGGTTCCCAGACCACAATTCTCTTGGGAGGTAGTGGAAACAAGGAGGTGAGGCCGAACTAAATCTTTCCTCTTCCTAACTCCTCCTTGGGTAGTTTATCAGAGTGATATAAAGCCTACACACCCAAATTTTCTTTTGAAACTCATTTGACATTTTTTGTTGGGCCAGTATTTTCTCAGTGTGTGCTCTCTAAGCAGCAACTTAAGTATCCCCCAGGCTGTTTGTTAAAGATGCAGGTGGACACCCCTTATTCCTGGTCTGAGGTCAGAGGAATGGCAGAGACTAGGGAAACTCCTTCTTCAAGGATTATTTTTATTATAGGATTTATGGTGTGTGCACCTGCTTGTCTGTATGTGTACTGTGTTCATGCAGGTACCCATGAAGGTCAGAAGGGAACATCAGATCCGCTGGGATTGGAGTTATACACAGTTAGGAGCTACCATGTGGGTGCTAGGAGTTGAACCTGGGTCCCCTGGAAGAGCTCTTATTGCTGAGCCATCTCTCCAGCCCCTTTGTGGGATTCTTTACACACCTAAGTATAAAAATGGATGAATGACCTCAGCACTTTTGAGGAGTGCCCTTAGAAAGGAGGCAGAGTGTCGTGGCTCAGAGGGTCAAACTCTACAGCGTTTTGGAGCCCACCTCCGGTGCTAATACTCAACAGGTGTTCCCCAAGTAACGCCATTAGCCGGGAAGTTGTTAGAGCTGCAGCTCCTTGGGTCCCACCCCATGCGAACAGAGTCAGACACTCCAGTGGGGAGTCGCAGCCCCCTATACGTTCACAAGCGCTCCTGGTGATTCTGCCGCAGGCTCCAGTGTTCAGAAGCCCTGGCACTGGCCAGCGGAAATACCTGGTGCACTGCACAAACTCGCTAAGCCTTCGTTTCCTTAAGTGTGAAATACTGAAAGCACTGGCCATGTTGAGTTGGGAGAGGAAAATGGCAGGAGACACATGAAGACCTTCGCACCTTGTACATATTTAATAAATGGCAATCACTATTAGATAATCCACTGCCCCTTACCCATTGAGTCCTTTAAGTTAGGCTGGTGGGTTTTGCAGTGGCGGCGGTAGGAGCTCACTCTGTTGTGCCATCGTATGTCTCAAAGCCTAACTCACTTGCCCAGTCCTCTTTTTCACTCCACCCTAACCAAAGGAATGATCTACCTTTACTGCTAGACAACTGTCTCTTGGGCTTTCCTCCACTGTTCCTATTCTCCCGTCCCAGAATAACTTTCTGCTTTCTGTAGACATGACCCAAAACATCTCCCAGAAGAACCAGCTAGCTTCTGCTCCCTCCCTGAGGTCTTGCCCCACCTCTCCAGGCCACGTGACTCTGCCCGGTCTCTGTGCTGTCGCTTTACCATCAAGCTGTCCATTCATACACGTGCCTGTGGCTTTTCCTTCCTGTCTAATTGGCTTGGCTCTTTAATTAACACGAAAGCCCTTGGGAAGCAGAAATGGTAATTTATGGTCGCTTTTACACCTCTTCCCCCACTGGCCTTCTGACACTGGCTAAAGGGATGAGTGGAGTTATAAACTTCTAGGACAGAACTGTCTTTTTTTTTTTTTTTTAAGGGCTCACTTAAAACATAAGATGAAGACATTTCAGAAGAGTTACAATTATACTGGCTTAGTTCTTCAACACCTTAAAAAGTGGTACTTTTAAAAGAATCTACCTGTCACCAAAAACCAATGGAGCAAGACATTGTCCCTGTTTTGCCAATGAGAAGATGAATCCAGATCTTTTTCATGAATTGCCCGAGTCTGTAGAATTCATAACGACAGAACCGGGGCTTAAGCATTTATATTCTCCCCCATTTTTGCCTGGGCTACTTTGATTTATAGGCAAACTGTTGCTATTTTGATTTCTTCAAAAGTGGGGTCTCACTCTGCACCCCAGGATATTCTGGAAGAGTCACTATATAACCCATGGTGGCTTCAAACTCACAGTGGCTCTCCTGCTTCGGTCTCCCCAGCGCTGAGATACCAGTCGCAAGGGACCATCCCCAACTGGTCCTCAGCATTAATAAACGTGCACAGTCCTCCTGCTGGGCTATAATCACAAAACTCCACCCTGAAAGTGAGCACTGCTCACATAATGCTTTGCGATACTTCAGATGTCAAGATGAAGTCCATTTGCGAAATGAGAACAACAGCCTCACCTGGTGTTCCTAAGCGGGCCTGGGCAATGGTTAGTTTTTCATGAGGCGCTTGGCACTGGCAGCTGGATTCATCTGCGAAAGGAGCCGGTGCAGTCAAGGTCTAGAAGAGAAAAGAGAGGGGGAACGAATATTGTCTGATAAATAATTCTTCCGCACCATCAACCTCCCTTGAAGCGTGCTGTTTGGTAGATAGGTATGACCGAGAATAACATAGCAGGCCAGGATGGCTCACACCTGTCGTTCAAGTGTTCAACTCAAGAGGCCAAGAGAGGGGGATCACAGTGAGTTCCTCAATATTCCCCAATGGATCAGGTTTCAAGGAGTGAGACCCAAGGGGCTAGGGGAAGTAGTGGAATACATCTGAAGGGCCTGCCAGAGCAACATTGCGCTCCTAGAAACCAAGCGTGGGCACAGTCCCTTCCCCCGCCTCTTTAACTGACGCATCAGGCATATTAAGAGCAAGTCCGGCATGGTGGCTCACACACGTAATCCCAACACTCAGGAGGCTGAGGCAGAAGGATGGAGAGTTCAAGGCCAACCTGACTAAGACCCTGTCTTTAAAAATAAGAACAAATAAAACCAAAAGAAGTCCTAGAGCTGCGCAGTGCCTACCATATGCCAGGGGCTGGATGAGATGACCTGGAGCCATCATCTCTTTCTGGCCTCCCAACACACTATGCTGCGTACACAGTCCTATCCTTCCATAGGATACCATCATCCTGGGCCTATTTTACAGAAAAGGCAACCGAGGCTCAGTAGGATTAAGAAATATGCTAAGTCATGCCCTTGGAAAATCATAATGCCCGGCTTTGAGCATCTTCCAAGCGACAAGGGCAGTCTTCAGATATTTAGACTCACCCACACCCGGGACACTTGGCTGAAAGGAGCCTCATATTCGGAAGCGTGGCACGACATCTCCTGTAATTCACACACGCACACACGCACGCACACACACACCAGCCTGGCCAATCACAAATGCCGATGTCTCTTCAATGCAAAGGCCAACGCTGATAGCTGCAACCGGAGAGAGCCAAAAAGCACAGCAATTCTGGCGGGCTGCAGATAACTGCTCCTGTGGTAGCTTCCCCAGCTACCAATGGCTAGAGGCCCCGCCCCAAGCAGCCTGGGCTGACGCTCTGGGGAACGCTGAGAGAAAGATGTAGTCACTTGGAAGCTTGCCCAGGAAGTGGCCCTGCATTTTTTAGTCAGCCTCTTAAAATGAAAACCTCACTCTCTGCAGACAGAGGAAGACAAAGCCGGTGGTGTTTTTGTAAACAGGGCAATCCAGAGTTGTCCGTTTGCAGGCTTTGAGCTATGTCATTACCACAGTCACCACTAAAATCTTCCTCGGTGCTTTGGTTTTGTTTTCCGAGCCAAGGTTCACTAGTCACTGTAAACACCGGGCACAGCGCCGCACGGATAGCTTATCAGAGCTGGAGACAGGTGCTAGTCCTTAGCTCGGGAAGATTTGACTGTGGACGGATCTAGACATTCGAGCAGGGGATGTGGCTTACTTCTGCTGTTCGCTCATTCATATTTCTTTAATCACTCATTCATTCACCCAAATAGAGGTCAGGTGCTATACTAAAATCTGAGGTTAGATGTACAGATAAGACTAGCCTATCCTTGCCCTTAAAAATGTTTTTTAAAGATAGGGGCTTGTTATATATCCCAAGCTGACCTTGAACTCAGAATCCCCACGCCCGGTCTTCCCGAGTGCAGGGCTAGCAGGCATGTACCTTCATGCCTGGAAGGTAGTCCTTGCTGTTGATGAGACCATGTTCTCCAAGACACAAGTTCTCTACACTGACAAGAACAGAACCCTGCCCTGGCCCCTATATCCTATAGCCCCATTCACACCACCTTCCGCTCTGCAGTAGGAATCCTGCTGTAGTTTTGTCTCGAGATCCCCCAGTTAGCTGCCTGAGACTTCTGAACCTCCCACCTGTCCTTCAGGACTCTGGAAGCAAACTAAGACTTGGGGAAAAGAATTGGGAAATGTGATTCCATCTCTTTTATCCTCAGATACATTGAGGCGACTTTGTGGGCTCTAAAGGACCAGAGAAACATGTGGGATGTGGCACAGGAGTTCCATCTGTGTTTGTAAGACTCGTGTTCAAATATCCTTCGTAGCCCCTTCTGAGTGCACACACTAATTAGACTCTTCCGGCTAAAAACACTCACTAAAGGTAGCGCAAGAGATGGGGCCTTATTTTAAGGCACAAAAGTGGAAAGAGGGAGTAGGCAGAATGTGGCCTCAGTGTGCCAAGAATTCTGCACCAACCTGGCTGTTGGAGCATGGGCTTCTTTCTGCTCCATTTCCATGTCTCTGCACCCTTCTACCACAGTCAAGTCTCTGCTTGCTTTCCATTCCCCAGGCTTTAGCTTATACATGGCTCCCTTCACAAATTCCCCCTAAGACTGTTTTATTTGCTTGTTTGTTTGTATTGGGACAAGGGCTTACCAGGTAGCCCAGGCTGACCTTGAATTTATAATCTTCCTCAGTGGTAGGTGGTAGCTGGCCTAACAAAGCCCTGGGTACCATCTCCAGTACCATTAAAAAAATTGTAAAGTAGAATCTGTCGGGCTAAGCACATACTTTCTTTTCTTTCTTTTTTTTCTTTTTTTTTTTTTTTGCAGTTTGAATTTTTTTGCAGTTTGAATCTGAGTGTATTTTGCAGCTCTCAAACGAGGGTTTTTATACAAGAAGAACAGGTATTACAATTCTTAAAAGATGTGTTCAGTAAAGCAGTTACAAAGAACAAATTATCATAATCACCTGGCACAAGAAGGCACAAAACCAATCAAGTATTACATTTCCTGGTTAGTGGGGAAGCTCATATTTTCAAATCAGGTCACAACCAGAATTGTTTGGAGCTGTGGCAGGTATACTCTTGGGTCCAATACTTGTGGCACAGAAAGTCAGGGCTAACCCAACATTGCCCCGTTAGAGCTAGCCATACGTGTGGTGAGAAAGTTCTTTGACTTTGTGTGTTTCTAAAAGCAAGTTCTTTAACTTCTCTGAATTCAGTCTCATCTGTGAAAGGGTCACTATCTCGCACGACTGTTGTGAGAAGCGGAGCTCATAGGCACATTCTACCATTCTATTGTCCCTGCAGTTGCTGTCCTTACTCAGTAAACCACACACAGCACTACGTGTCTCTAGACAATGGTAGATAACATAGGTCTCCATACAACCAGGAAAAACGACTAATGAGTGCCTTCTGACAATACGACCCAAAGTCGTAAAGTGGTTGCAAATGAGTGTCTTTATGTGCGTGTGCTCATCACGCCCACGGCTGTTGTGGGGATAAGCCACAGGCTTGTAGGATCCCTCAGAAGCCAGGAGAGGGCAGTCAATCCCCTGCACCTGAGTTACAGGCAATTGTGAGCCTCCTGACAAGGGTACTGCAAACCAAACCTAGGTCTCCTGGGAGAGCAGCAAGTTCTCTTAACCACTGGGCCATCTTTCCAGACCCAAATGGGCATATCTTCCATTAACGATTCATTACTTGTTTCTGGTTTGTTTTTGCTATTGTGGGTATTTTTAAAGATAGAGTCTTACTATCTCTCTAGGCCAGCTTAGCTGTAACTTGCTAGATAGCCTAAGCTAACCTGGAACTCATAATCCTCCGGCTGTACTCTTCAAATGTTTGGATTATATGTGCATTCCACCATACATAGTCATTTTACTTATGTGTTTGTACGAACAGCGAATCTTCATCAGATGATCTAAAATAAACGACTTTAGAAATATCTTATGTATTGGTCACAAATCTTATTAGACAAAGTATTGTCATAGCATAAGGAAGGTGTATTAAGAAGGTGTGGCATTTAAGCAGAGAGAAAATTTTGAAATAACCTTTACTGAAAGACGAAGATAGCGTTTATGGGTACTGTGCAGTTTGCTGTTGATTCTCGTGACTTGGAAGCAGGGAAATGGGAGACCTGAAGCGATGGAAGACAGACAGAATCCTAGGTGCGGTGCAAGGCTGTGCTTGTGAGTGCAGCATGCGCACAGGGGAGCTCCTGCAACAGCAGCTGCCAAGGAAAGGGCCTATGTTCCGTAATATACAAGACAACTATGCTTGGGACAGGGACAATGTCAAACTAAACAAGTGGCAGCCCTGCTTCCCGGAAGATTGCCTTTCAAAGTGATGCAGAAGAACCCTTGGGTTGAGCATGAAACACTCTACAGGAACAGTGAGGTGGCTTAGTGGGGGAAGGTACCTTCCGTGCAAGTCTGGTAACCTAAGCTCACAGTTCCCAGAACCCAGGGAAAGGGAGGCAGAGAGAACTGCCTCCACAAAGTCGTTCTGTACAGTATGACCTCTACACCCACGAATTAATAATGGGAATTGCAGATTTTAAATTAAAAGTAATTAAACTCTATATTCACCAAGACTTAGTGAGGGGCTGGCAAATACCAGCTACCTCCTGTGACTTCAAGTAATATTTGCTCAGTCTGAACACTTTAGACTATATTGTTTTCTTTTTTCTTTTCTTTTTTTCTTTTAATTTTTATTTATTTATTAAAGATTTCTGTCTCTTCCTCGCCACTGCCTCCCATTTCTTTCCCACTCCCCCAATCAAGTCCCCCTCCCTCGTCAGCCCAAAGAGCAGTCAGGGTTCCCTGACCTGTGGGAAGTCCAAGGACCTCCCACCTCCATCCAGGTCTAGTAAGGTGAGCAACCAAACTGCTTAGGCTCCCACAAAGCCAGTACGTGCAGTAGGATCAAAAACCCATTGCCATTGTTCTTGAGTTCTCACTGTCCGCTATGTTCAGCGAGTCCGGTTTTATCCCAGGCTTTTTCAGATCCAGGCCAGCTGGCCTTGGTGAGTTCCCTATAGAACATCCCCATTGTCTCAGTGTGTGGGTGCACCCCTCGCGGTCCTGAGTTCCTTGCTCATGCTCTCTCTCCTTCTGCTCCTGATTTGGACCTGAGATTTCTGTCCGGTGCTCCGAATGGATGAAGGAAGTATGGAATATATACATATTAGAGTACTACTCAGCAGTAAAAAACAAGGACTTCTTGAAGTTTGCAGGCAAATGGATGGAAATAGAAAACACTATACTGAGTGAGGTAACCCAGACCCAAAAAGAGGAACATGGGATGTACTCACTCATATTTGGTTTCTAGCCATAAACAAAGGACATTGAGCCTATAATTAGTGATCCTAGAGAAACTAAATAAGGAGAACCCAAAGAAAAACATATAGGCATCCTCCTGAATATTAACCTTCATCAGGCGATGAAAGGAGACAGAGACAGAGACAGAGACCCACATTGGAGCACCGGACAGAAATCTTTTTTTTTAATCCCTTTTCAGGAGCAGAACAAATCATTTGTCTACTAAGGAATGCTCATTAGGTTTTGTTTTCTCCACATAAAAGCAATGGACCAACCTCAGAACAATTGGAAATAAGATGTGTGGGCCTCCTAGGAGGAGGGAAGATGGGGACAAACTGGCCCTTGAACTATCTAGATGGCTACAAAGGACCAGCATCCCTATTTATTCCTTAGCATTTACCAAAGCCCAAAAGCTTAGTAGTGTACTCCGGATGTATTCCAGACATAGGCCTGACATAGGTCAGACATAAAAGCCAGGCCCAATAACACAGTAAAACAACTAAGTCTTTGATTGTATACATAGTGATTCATATAAAATGTCAAATTGGTCAAATTTGCTCACTAGTTTGTACAATAGCTCTGTAAGATTTGTCCAGTTTCCTACAAACTATACAGGACCTGTCTTTAACAGATGCCGACTGATGACGAGAAGCAACAGCAGTGGTAGACCCTTGCCACTCAGTTGTCTTTTTGGCTCTCTCTGAACTAAGGAAATGCTCAGGATTCTTAGACAGGACAAGGAGACCTCATAGAGAAGATACTGAAGCTCCTGATAACCAGGAAGGGCAAGAAGCCTCAGCAGTCAACTGAAGGAGTAAACGCATGTGGCTGATGTTTTTACCCCAACTTCGAGAAGCATGGCAGATGTCTCGCATGTAGCCTTTGTGAGCCTCATCTTGGGCCAACTCTAAGGCACCCAGATTCCGTTTTCTACTGTTTATTAGCACAAACTACACAGCTAAGAGATGCATGATTGTCCAGAAGGTAGATTTAAAAGAAGGAACAGGAAGTGACTCCGGGCAGCAATCCACCACAGTGAAGAGCGGCCCTTTCAGAAGAGCAGAAGAGCGTAGCTAAAGAGGCACACACAGCTTTTGGTCATTTCATAGCTGGAACCAAAGTCCCATTCTTGTCAACATACAAATCTTAGAAATCAAGTGACTAGAATAGTGCGGGCCATTGGAACCATAGCTCATGCCTCCCTGGAGAAGCGTGGGCCAAGCTGAAAGCTGGAGAGACACAGGAGATTGCTGTTCAGCGTAAGAGTGAGGACTTTCAAGGAATAAGGAGCCCTGGCCCAGTGTGCTGAACCTCACACGTACAAGGGCCTTGTGAGACCATAGACTTGGTGCTAGGCCACAGTCAAAGTTCTTCCTGCTCAATTTAAGATTTCAGAATACCCAATCATTGCTTGTGAAAATGCTTCCCTTTCGTCGCATGTTCCAGTTATGTAAACTATACCACAGGGTCATAAAGAGCCATACTCCCAAAAGGCTTTCTAAGGGAAGGATATTGTATAGTGGACATTGCTTGTGTAGAATCTCCTTGACTGAGACTTGTATAGAAGAAAGTATTCAAGAGACTGAGGCAGGAGGCTCATGAGTTCCCAGCCAGACTAGGTCAAATAGGAGTTCAAGGGTAGCTAGGGCATGTGCAGGAGTGTGTATATGCACTTGTGTGCACATGCACACACACACACACCGACACACATGCTCTTGCACATGAACACAGACATACATGCACACACATATATATGCATGTATGTGCACACAGAGAGAGCTATTAAGTGTACAATACAGCTATTACTCAAGTGTAAAAGGCAATAAAATATTACACTGAATAGGAAAATCATAAATAGAGCCAGAGAGATGGCTCAGTGTTTAAAACTGCAGACTGCTCTTGGCAGAGGACCCAAGTTCAGTTCCTAGCACCTACATCAGACAATTCATAGCAGCCTGTAGCTCCAGATGCAGGAAATTGGATAGCGTCTTCTGGATTCCATGGACACATGTGTGTACACATGCACACACCCATACACAGACATGCACACATACACATAAGTAAAAATAAAATAAATCTTAAAAAAAAAGAAAAGTCAAGCCAGGCATTGGTGGCACGCGCCATTGATCCCAGCACTCGGGAGGCAGAGGCAAGTGGATCTCTGTGAGTTTGAGACCAGCCTGGTCTACAAAGTGAGTTCCAGGACAGGTAAGACTGTTGCACAGAGAAACCCTGTCTTGAAAAACAAAAACAAACACAAAAATAAAAAAAGAAAATAACAAGAGAAAAGGGAAGAAAAGAAAAGCCACAAAACCATAATATTTCCTTATTGTTGAGGGTTAATTTTATTTTTTTCTTAATTAAAGTAACATTCTAAACATAATTGTGAATCTCTGATTATTTTATTTGGATAGATGCCTTGAAGCTAAATTACTCAGATCAAGGCTGTAAACATTTTGAAGATAAACATTTGAAAAATGTTTTAACATATATTGGTAAATTACCTTCTACAAAAGCTGAATTATTTACACTCACATTACAATGTATGAAAAAAATGCCATCTCACTTTGTCAATTTTATAGACCAAAAACGGCGTCATGCTGTTTCAATTTGCATTATTTTGATTAGAAGAAAGATTGAACATCTTTCAAATGTTTATTAGCCATTTGTATTTTCTTCTGAGAATAACCTATCCTTTGCCCACTTTTCTATTGTTGGGAATAAGTAGGCTGAAACTGTTTAAAAGCAAAACAACATCACACGGTTAAAAAGTTACCTGAAATATCTTTTTAAAATGCATTTGCAACTTTATTTAGATTTGCCGTGTAAGAGCTCCATTAAGGAAGAACCCACACAGCTACTTCATTGCAGTCATCTGGACATCTGAGGGTTGTAGTTATGAACACACCGTGGCTGTGCACTCATGCACAGAGCTGTGCAAAATCAAGGCAGATAAAGTCCTGGCACGAACTGGATCAGGGAGGGAGTCCCAAAGTACCACCACTACCTGAGGAGCTATTGACAGCTAATGGCTGCGGGGAGATGGGCAATTGGTTTTCTTCAGGGATGCAGCACCTAAGAGCCTATTTTGCTTCAGTAAATGGTCCCACGCCCATGTCCACACAGGCAGTAAGTACTAAGTGAACTCAGTGAGCTTAAAAATAAAAAAGCTCATGAAGTTAAGAGGGAAACATGCTGAAGGGGATGCGGGAGGCATTGGAGAAGAGGGCATGGGGGATGGGGGTGAGTTCGATAGTTTGGTTTTTAAAAGCATAAAAATTAGGGCAGTTGTGTGTGGTGGTGCATGACTTTAATCCCAGCTTGAGAGGCAGGAGCTGGTGTATATCTGTATGTTTGAGGCCATCCTGGGTTACACAAAGAGTTCCAGGATAGCCGAGGATACAGAGTAAGACCTCATCTCAAAAACAAAACCAAACCACAAAAATTAAAAAAAAAAAACAAAACAAAACAAAATAAAGTGAGTGTCTAGGCACATGCATCTAAGTCAGACTAGTAATCACAGCCCTCTGCAGATCTGGGGTGAGATACCGTATTGCCCCAGTGTGCGGGCTTTCTAAAAACACTGGCCACCCATAAACTGCAAGGCTCCCATGTGGCTACCTTCAGAACACACACCAGTGGCTTTCAAATAGCATGAAGAATCCTAGAACTGAACCTGAACGCACGTGTCCCTGATTATAAAATGTCTGTCTCCTTCCCTCACATTTTAATGGGTTCAAGATCAGGAGGTGTCTCCCCATAAATCTTGCCGTATAATCAGTGTTGGCTGGTGTTTCATGTGTGACACCTCGGAAATGGAAATGCGGTTTACAGTTAACAGATCTCAGATTTGTGGCATTAGTAGGCACTGGTACTAAGAAAAGGAGCCTTCCTTGGAGGTAAGAAATTCCTTACTCGAAGTTATGTTTCCTCAGGCAGTTGAGCTTCAAGAAGCAGCCACAGATTGGATTCCTATCCCCTTTCCATCCCCACCCAAATCCTCAGGTGGCTTAAAAAGAGTAAAAATTGGCAGCTTAAAGCTTGCTTTATTTGGGGGCAAAGAAGGAAATATAGATGAGTTTTTTATTTTTTTACTAGACTCTGGGTAAGGGCCAGAAGTGTAGCTCAGCAAGAGAATGCTTACCTGGCATGTGCCAGTCTGCGGGTGCTAGCTAAACATCAGAAGATAAGATCAGGTGGGAGGGAAGGAGCCCGCGGGAGTGCGGGAGCACCTGCTGTAGTCGTCAGCATTTTAGAGAGGTAGACTACAAAGACGGCTTTAACTCTAAGCAGTTCCAGAAACCAGGAGAATAAAGGTACCAGGTAGTATCATTGTTCTTCTGTTTAAGAAAAAGAAAAGCTATTGAGAAAAGACCAGCATTCCTGGTGGCAAGTTCTGGAAGAAATCCCCTGCACCGTGCTGCCTTAAACGGTATGTTGCATGATGTGGTTGCAGCCCTACAAGTTCAATAACAGCTCCTCGATGAAGACAGTTTTGTTTTGAAGGTTCGCCTTCATAGCGCTCTTCTCCGTGCAAGGAAGAGCCCCAGACCAAAAAGAAAAACAGAACCCATCCCCAAAAAACCCAAAAAACAAAACAACAAAACAGCTGAGAAGAGCATTTCTATAACGGACACAACACACAGTCTCTAAACGCAGATCTCCTCATTACAGCACCACTTAGGGGTAAGATTTGGAATACGTAGCCTATTGGTTCCTTGTGCAAAAAGCAGAACACAATGAGATGGACAGTGAGTGACTCTTGCGCATATATATATATATACATATATATACATATATATATTTCCTTTTCATCTCAGTAGTCAAGAAAGGCAGCATCACTAATACCTAATTCTAACATATGAATTTATACCGGCATTCCATCCCTGTCGTGGTAAAGTCTATATATAGTGTCTGTGGCAGTTTGAATGTAATTGGCCCCCATAAGCTCATAGGGAGTGGCATTATTAGGAGGGGTGACTTTGTTGGAGTAGGGGTGGCCTTGTTGGAGGACATGTGTCACTGTGGGGGTGGCCTTGGAGGTTTCCCTTGTCCAAGCTTTGCTCAGTGTGACACCCATTTCCTGTTACCTGCAGGCCAAGATGTAAGAACTCGTTCAGTTCCTTCTCCAGCACCATGTCTGCTTACATGCTGCCTTGCTTCCTGCCGTGACAATAATGGCTAAGCCTCTGAACTGTGAGCCACCCCAGTTAAATGCTTTCCTTTATAAGAGTTGTCATGGTGTCTCTTCAAAGCAAGAGAAACCCTAAGTCAGTGTCCTAAGGGGAGAGCTCAAATTGGGTGGCCTGGCTTGTGGTTCACCTAGGCTTTGATCGATGCCCTTGTGGCAGATACTCCCAAGAGCAGCTAGTGGCTTAAAACATTTCCTGCAATGAAGGCCTGGAGAGATGGCTCCATGGTTAGGAGCCCATGCTGCTCTTACAGAGGACCTGAATTTGTTTCCCAGCACCCACATCCAGGCAGCTCACAGATGCCTATATCTCCAGGAGAATCCCATGCTTCTGACCTCTGAGGGAATCCACATTCAGGTGCCTATCCCCCACATATACATAATCTAAAATAATGAGTCTTTCAAAAAATATGTATTATAACAAAATAGAGAAGCAAGGATAAAAGCAGCACAGGTGAACGAGAAGAAAATGGTAGACCTTAGATTGGGGATGTAACCCAATTGGCAGAGGACTTGCCTAGCATATACAAAGCCATGAATTCCAATCCCCAGCACCACACAAAACCAGGCTTGATGTCACATGCCTATAATCTCAGGACGGGGGAGGTACAAGCAGGAGGATCCCAAGGCCGAGGTCATCTCTGCCTATACAGCAAGTTGGAGGTCAGTGTGGGATACATTAGACCCTGTCTTAAAACAAAATAAAATGAGGCAAACAAAAAAAAATCAATTAGCCACAGAGGAGAAAGAAGAAGAAAAGGAGGAAGAAAGACAGAGGCTACTCTTACTCCCTGTATGAGTTCTTGCATCAACCACATGGTTAGGCACAACCAATGATAACTTAACGCCATCTGACAAGAAGACAGCTGAAATGAAAATTATTATGCAGAAGATTATTAGAAATGCCAAGATGCTCCAGTTTGAGCATATATCATACTTCAAGATATCAGCTAATGGAGGAATAGAAAGCTATTGTAATTATCACAGTACTCTAAAATGAAGCATTCAGAACATGAAGACAAATGATTCTTTTAAGTTTCGTGTTTCAAGTCATGGGATACTCAACCCAACACTTTAAACATACTGTCATATGTAATGATAAATATTTAGAAGTATTTTTTCAGTTTCCTGTAATTTAAAAGAGAAAAAAGTCTCTTCTTCCTGCCACAGTAAAATAAGTAACTAACATGTAGGAGGGGAAAAAACCCCGATGTCAAACTAAAATGCACTCTTTTGTCAGAAAATATGTTTAGAAGACATATAGAAAACATTGCTGAGAATTGGAAGAAACAAGCATTAGAACAAATTATGTAGTGTAGGAGGTTTGCTATGCACTCAGATTGAGCACAGCTATTTCTAACGTGTCTCAGCTTGAAGCATGTACAAGATCGAATTTTAATAATAAAAGTGCTTTTCTGAGCAATGGACAAATATGCTCCAAAAAAGACAGACTCTACAAAAATTAAAATAAATTAGCCAAAGCTAATTTATGATTTTATGGGGAAACAGTGGAATTATCAATGAGGCGATGGTGTTGTCCTTGGCTCCTGATCACCCATCTATATCAGGAATATCATTCTGTCTTCCTTATGGAAATCTTCCTCTATTAGCCCTCAAAATGTTGCTCCCAGGGTTCCGTCCTGGGAGACTGTGGGAGTGAAGAAGAGGGATTGAAGCAGAATTCCTGCAGAGACAGGTGGATGTGGGGAGGATTAGACAGCCTTAACAAGCGAGTGCTCTTTGGTTTTCCCCTCTAAGCCTTTACTATCAATCCATCCCATGCCCCTCCTATTATGCTGACTTCTAACATCTCTGGTGAGCCGTGTGTCCATCTTCCTTTGTATTTTATGGAAAGTGCTACATACTACATCATGTCTGACTTGTGAGATTTAGCTGCATTCTGGCTGGCGATTGTCTATTCTTCTTTCTCATTGCCATATAGCTATACTAGAACCTATTTACCAGACCGTTTCTGGTTAAAACATACTAGGAAGTTGTGTGTGTGTGTGGGGGGTGTGGTCATCTGTACAGGTTTCTTTGGAGAGGAATTACTGGGTCAAAGTCTTTCCTTTGGTACGGGGATGTAGCTCAGTGATAGACCACATGTCTAAAACAAAAAGGCCCGAGCTCATTCTCCAGCATTGCAAAAACTAGTACTCACTTTGAATTTCTAATTGTACTACAAAGTCTAGATATCAGATTGGATTCCCACCCCCAGTCCTGAAAATTAAAAATGTGCCACGGAAGGGTTAAATACAGCATTCTTCCAACTACAGCCACACATGTTGTTTCTGAATCCTTGGGGGCTCCAGCAGGTAACTTGTGGCTCACTGGTTTGAGGCATATATGTAGCTTAGAAGTCAGACAGATTCAATTTGAAATCCCTGCTTAATCCATTAGTATCTAGTGTTTGGGATTTTTTTCCCTTGATTTTCTTATAATGTGGGGGAATGGTGGTTCTTATTCCACGAGTCTGTGGCCTGTTTAAATGTGTTGAACACACATAAGGCATTCAACACAGTGCCCAATATAGTGTGACTATGTGACTATGAATGGCTATACCATTTCTCCATCACCTACAGAGAAAAATGAGTAAGACCGCCAGCCTGGAACCAGCATAGAACAATTACCTTATAACTAAACAATTTGGCGCTACAATACACTTTATTATGTGACTGTGCCTACAGTCACTATTAGGCATGCTAGAGATGAAGCATAGAAACCTGTGTGTCCTAGGAGCGTGCTTTCAACATCATTCATTTGGCAATAAGCTCCACACATCATTCACGATGTTTCTATTAACCTATTATTGCTGTTGTTATTTTTCTTAAATGCCCATTTAAATAACCCTCAGCGTCCTTTTACACTGATGTCAGGTTCAGCATGCATGAATTACGGAGTGGAAAACAAAAACACCAAGTCAAAGACTTTGGCTGGAGGGAGGAGATTATATGAAAATGAATCCTGCTCAATAGGCTAGCCCTGTGTGGTCCTGCACATTATTACACAGGCTTACACTACCAGGGCTCGCTGCTTTACTTTCTAATCACTGTGTTTTCAAGTCGGCCTTCAAGAGCATTGAGTGCTAAACTGTCTTTCCCCAAGCAGGGTCAGCTTCTCCCAGCCTCCCTTATAACCCAGTTCATGCTGGGATAAAGAGGAAGGTAGGAATGTTAAAACAATAATACTATGGTCCGAGGCCAGCAACGGGTAATCAGACCCTAGCAAGGTAGATGCTGTTACCTGGGAGATTATTGGAAGAAAATAGGCCCCGCTTGCATTGCCTTAGCTTGTTCCTACCTTCCTCCTTTTCTCCTTTTCGTCCTGCCCCCTGTGATCAGAGGAAATAATTCTTTTTCTATGTATATTTCCCTATGAGTCACTGAGAAGCTTTGCTCGGACTTTAGCTAAAGACACAGGAGCTTCAAGACTATTGCTTTTCCTGTTGCTGAATTTTAACCCCAAGCACTGAACTTAGATGGACAGCATCTGTTAAGAAAGCTCCTCTAATTCAATGTGATACTGTCAAGCCTCGAAGAAAGCCAATGTTTCAAACCTCAGTATTATGAAACAGGTAAATTAGGAGGTTATTGTTCACATGAAGAGAAGATTCAGCATGGCTTTCTTTAAACAATGAATAGAATATAACAAATACAATTTGGAATACATTCAATCTTTTGAGGAGGTACCTGAGACAAAAAAGCAGAAGTCAGAAGTGGTTTGTGCAAGATTAATGTAAAATTTCAAAGTACTTTGTGAATATTTCTTACACTTATTTAGCCAGCGTGTCTTATCATGAGATTATTCAACCTATTTTGGCCAAAAATGAATAAAATGAAACAGAAGCGAGGAGTGGCAGAGACTTTTGACTCAAGTCAAACACACCTACCACAGTGGCTCCCACTCCACGGCAAACTGTCGCCTATTTCCCTCATCTAGGCTGCTAGAATTGGAGTATAGAAGAAAAGTGATTTGCTTAGGTCCACACAATAATTGCAGGACAAAACTGTGACCGAACGACCCAGCAGGCTTCAATGAGTGAAGACTAGGTTTCAGCTTCATCAGCCTGCAGCTCTTTCACTGTGGGCCAGTCCAGCTCCCTCTGGCTAACCCTAGGTTCATCTTGTTGGCAGCTGATGGAGCTCCAGAGGCCATGAAGGACCAGGCTTGCTCTCATCATTCTGCCTTATCAAAACCCAACATACCCTTTCCCGTCTCTCTCTGTCTCTCTGTCTCTGTGTGTGTGCGTTTGTGTGTATATGTGTATGTGTGTGCATGCACGTGCATGTATGGAAGTCAAAGGTTGATTTCAGGTGTCCTACTTAATCATTCTCCACTTTGTTTTTTGTTTGTTTGTTTAATTGGTTGGTTTGTTGGTTCATTGGTTTGGTTTGGAGGCAGAGTGTCACTCTAATCTTAGAGCTTGTTTAACTGGCTAGATTGGAAGGACAGTCCCAGAGAGCTTCTCACTCCACAGAGCTGGAATCATAGGCTTGTGCCGCTGGGCCCAATTTCTGGATCAAATGCAGATCCTCATGCCTGTGTGGTAAGTATTTTACCAAATGACCTGTCTCTCCAGCCATTTCTACCTGTCCGACTCCTGGTCTGACAACCTCTGATATGCTCTGTGACAGGACCCAATATCCCAGAATACTACAGAATGATACTTTCGCACCTGCCAGAACCAAGCCACTATTACTTTCCCTCTCCCTTTAGAGATGCTATCAGATAAGAGGGACCTTCAATTTTCTCTGTTCTTTCTCCTAACTTAATTGAGCCCAAACATTCTTTTTCTACCTGAAGCCAATTTTTCTATATTGCGTGGGTGCCCGACCTCTTGAGGCTCAGGGGAATAGCATCCATTGTTGTCTATGCCACCTACGCCTTCTCCCTCTCCCACTGTCACGTCCCCATTTACATTTAAGTACGAGTTCTGTCATCTTAAAAGAATGACCCAATCAAAACCTTTGGCATCTTGGGTGAATGGAAGGAAAGAAAACCAGAAGAAAAAGAAAGAAAGATGGAAGGAGTGAAGGAAAGAAGAAAGAAGGATAGTTTCTCTTGCTTCTAAATGCTTCTTTTCCCTCCTCTGGCCACAACAGATTCTATTTGCTTTCCCCCCTCAGTTAAGCATCCCCTTCCTCTAAAGTGTCCTTAGCCTAATGCCTGCTGTCTGTCCTCTACTCACAGGGCTTTACCAAAACATAACCACTGACCGTTTCCTGAATCCAATGTGAAATTCTTCCTTCTGTCTTTTCACCTCATTTGATCTCTCTGCTGACTTGGGATGTTCTCTCTGGGAACTTACCCTCCCCTTGATACCCTGATCTCTCAGTCATTTAAGCAATATATTTCTCTTTCCTTTCCAAAATCCTTCCTCTATTGGCTTTTTAAGTGTCTTCCTTGGGCTTCTGGCCTGGAAATATTTGGGGATAAAATTAGATTAAATTTAGCCATATTTCATGTACACACAGGCACGAAGTAGGAATATTCTAGTAGATTTAATTACAGCTCTTCTGTTCTCCTCCCCAAGAACACACAAGGATGTTTTAGTGTGCATTGATTCTGTGCTGGCTGGTTTTCTGTCAGCCTGACACAAGCTAGTCATCTGAGAAGAAGAAACCTCAATCGAGAAAATGCCTCCAGAAGACTGGGCTGTGTGCAACTCTGTGGTGTATTTTCTTGATTGACTGATGTAGAGGGGCCCAGCGGCACCTTTCTTAGTTAGTGATTTATGAGGGAGGGTTCATCCCATTGTCGATTGGGACACTCCTTGACTGGTGGTCCTGGGTTCTATAAGAAACCAGGCTGAACAAACCAGGAAGCAGCTCGCCTCCGTGGCCTTCACCTTAACACCTGCCTCCAGAGTCCTGCTTTGGCTTCCCGAGACACACTGTGACTTGGGATATGGGAGCCAAATCAACCCTTTCCTCCCCAAGTTGCTTGTGGTCAGGGTGTTTCACCCCAGCAATAGTAACCTGTAGTGATAAGGCACAGTGGGCCTGTTTTTCGTCCATCTGGCTACACCCAAAATAACAACACACAAATTATATTCATTTAAACACTGCCCGGCCCATTAGCTCTAGCTTCTTACTGGCTAGCTCTAGCTTCTTACTGGCTAACTCTCACATCTTGATTAACCCATTTCTAATAATCTGTGTAGCACCACAAAGTGGTGGCTTTCCGGGAAGATTCTAACCACCACCAGTCTTGGGTAGGAGAAGCACAGCATCTGCCTGACTCTGCTTTCTTCCTCCCAGAATCCTGTTTGGCCTACTACACCCACCTAAGGGTTGGCCTATCAAAAGGCCAAGGCAGTTTCTTTATTGACCAATGCAAATAACACATAGACAGATGACCCTCCTACATCAGTAACCCTGACTTAAGACAAGCCCCTAGAGTTAGCCTTGTCACAGGGCTGTCTAGGGTGACCAATGATTGGTTTTGGTTAGATTTGGATTTTGTGTTATTGTTTGGTTAGTTGGCTGGGTTTTTTTTTTTTTTTGTTTGTTTGTTTGTTGTTTTTTCAAGACAGGGTTTCTCTGTGTAACAGATCTAGCTGTCCTGGAACTTGCTCTGTAGACCAGGTTGGCCTTGAACTCACAGAGATCTATCTTCCTCTACCTCCCAAGTGCTGGGATTTAAAGGCAGACACCATCAAGCCTAGTCCAAAGCAAATCTTTTGGAGGCATTTCTTAACTGAGAGTCCCTCTCCTCAAATGACTTCTATTTCGGTCATGTTGGCATAAATCTAGCCAGGACAGCACCTTAGCCTCCAAGTGCTGGTATTACAGGAGTGAGTCACCCACCATTAATATTATCCTGAGGCATCTTTCCTGATAATTATTTCAATCCACTTTCTTCGAAATCCAGAAGGTGACCCACTCTCACTGTTATCAATTAGATGTCCATCTCTTCTATGCAGCTTCTACAATTTCTACCTTCCGTTTAAAAGTCTCCCTGGAGCTCCACAAACACTGACTAGATAATAGTAAATGGAAATCCCTGTGGTGTCTTTCACATCACCCACACACTCTTCCTTCTTGATGCTCCCCTGCAGTGACGGTACCTGCTTGCTGGATCTAGGAAAACTAGTCTTCCTTGACCCTGATACACTCTTAGACTAAATTATCAAATCCTGATGCATTTGTCTCTTTAATATCTCCCAATTCTGTCCAGTTCTTTCCCCACTTACCCCCATAACCTCAAACTCATTAGCTCCCATCTAGATTGCTGCAATAGCCTACTAACTGAAACAGAATAGGTTAACATAGAAAATACAAGAGTACAAAATGGGAGGTGGTGTTCAACTTTTCTTCTGGCTACATGTATGTATGTGTGTATTAAACACCGAAGCTTCCTCTTTTTTGGCAGTACTGGGGGCTGAACCTAGGTCCTCATGGATGCTAGGCAAGTGGTCTATCACTGAGCTACAATCCCAGCCCTAAATGAACTGTACACTATAAAAAGTACTTATTATTGTGAATTCTCAGAGCTCATCATAAACTGGACTAGGCAAAAGGTGTCTGAGTTTCCTCTAAAGCTATATGCGGCCACTGTGCCTTTGAAACTCTATTCTGAATTGAGATGTATCTTAAGTGTACTGGATTTTAGACTTTGCATGAAGAAACAGTAGCAAATGGCTCAGTGGGTAAGAGTACATGTTACCCAAGCCTGGTGGCCTGAGTTCAGACCCCCAGAACCCATGTGAATGCTGGATGTGGTGGCATATCTCTGCCATCACATGTGCCAGCTCATGCACCTCACACGCAATCATGTACACACACATCATATGCACACAAATATATACAAATAATTTTATATGGGTGGCATTTTGACATAATAGTAATTAATGATATATGAAATTAAATAAGATATAGTTTTACAATTGATTTTAGTTTTTAAACTGTGACTGCTAGATAACTTTAAATTATATGTGTGACTTGAATTATATTTCTATTGGATAGCACTGCTCTAAAGGCTGGCATGTGCCACTCACAACAGGTCAATGAGATCCTAACAAATAGACTTATCCTTTGTGTGTGTGTGTGTGTGTGCACATGTGAGGGTACACTTGTAGGTATGGAGGCCAGATATTAACATTGGGTGTCCTCCTCAATTGCCTTCACATTGTATTTTGAGATAGAGTCTCTTACCAAACCTGAAGATTACCAGTTCAGCAAAACTGGCTAGCCAGCAAGTCTAGGGGATCTTCCTGCCTCCACCTTCCCAGTGCTGGGATTAGAGATGTGCGTGTGCTACCATGCCTAGCTTTTACATGGGTGCTAGGTATCAAACTCAGGTCTTCATGTTTGCAAGACAAGCTCTTTACCAACTGAGTCGTTGTCTTAGCTCCAGACTGTTTCCTTTCTTGTCCCAAAATATATACGGCTTATATAAAAGAGAATCAGGAAATAAAATCTCTCCCTCCAATGGTGGGACTTTTCTTAACTTGGGGATAAGGTTAACAGAGTCTTCCCTGTTGGGAAGCACTGCTCAATGGATAAAATATAGCTTTTAAGAAAGCCCAACCAAGGGCTGCAGAAATGGCTCAGAGGTTAAGAGCATGGGACTGCTCTTGCAGAGGTCTTGAGTTCAATTTCCAGCACCCACATGGTGACTCACAACCACCTGTAATGAGATTTGGTGCCCTCTTCTGGTCTGTAGGGACACATACAGGCAGAACATTATACATAATGAACAAATTCATCTTCAAAAATTTTTTTAAAAGAGAGCTTAATATATTAAAGTCACACTTGCAAAAAATGTTATTTTAAGGGATTTCAGCATCCTGGCATGCATACACATACCAGATTACTGTCTTATAGTAAGTGGAAGTGATTTTTTTGTTTTGTTTTGTTTTTCGAGACAGGGTTTCTCTGTGGCTTTGGAGCCTGTCCTGGAACTAGCTCTTGTAGACCAAGTGGAAGTGATCTTTAAAGGTGGGACCTGGAGTCACTTATTTCTCTCCACATCACCTGGTAAATTACTGTATTTAGAAGTTGCCGGCCCTTGACTGGCTGTGAATCTGCTTGGTAAGGGATTGAGGGTTCTCTCAGTTACTTTCTAAAGTCCTGTATTATTTGGATGCTTTAACTCCCAGCTATCTGAATGATAACCTATGCATCCTTGTGATTTCTATATGCCCAAATGCCAAAATAAACCAAAGTACTGATCTTTTATTTGACTTAAGCTTTTTCTTCCCATAAGGGGCTTAGCATTAGACAAATGGGTGCTTGGAAGAATAGTGAGAGGAATAAATTCATTGATTCCATGGGCAATACACCTGACTACTATCAATCTGTAAGAAATGGATGTTGCATTTGTACAGGGATCCAGAAGGAAGATGTCTAACTATAACCTTGGGCAGAATTCCAGTTGGCCAGAGTAAACAACCAAGGAAGCTTATGGTCATTTATTTCCACCAATACAGCACATTAAAAGCCTCTTGCTCTTAAAATCCATGCTCCTCTAAGTGGCTAAATAGATGATGATACTAGTAAAGGAAACAGGCTGGTAGCTGGAAGACCAGTCATCTTTTTGAGTACCAGTGGGTGAGTATCTACATCCCAACTGACATAATGCACCTTCTGCAAGACAGCAGTCTCTTGGCACTACTCCACTTTGAAGTAAAACCCCAAATGAACTCCTGCTAACAAGGCATATTGAACCAGCCTTTTTTTTTTTTTTATTTCCAAAGCCTTCTAAGCTAATCAGTGCCACATCCATCTTCATGGAACTGACTACTGCAGGCTAGAATTACAGCTTCCTTCTGCCATCAGAATGGACCCCTAGAAGAACTTGACCAAGGTCGTTAACTAAATCCTCAAGCAGACAGCTTTTAGGACAGCTGGTCCTTGTTTCTAGAGCCCCTGCCGGCCCCAGAGTATTTGTCTAGGCGTAGTCAAAGGGCTAGGGAGACTTGAGGACAGGCCATGCCTGAAAGAAGTGCTCTTCCCTCAGGAGTTAGGTTTCCAAGGACGGTTGTTACATCATATTACCTAAGGCCACTCAGTTTTTCTTCTTCAGGTCCAAGCTTCTGAGTCACCTTACATCATATTTTAGCAGAAAACATTAAAGAACAGAAAACCAGTGAAGAATAAATAAAATAACGAAAATTTCTTAGAAACATCTCTAACTGTATACTATAGTAATAAGTGCAATAAGGTTATACTCCTGAAATATAAACTACCACAAAAGTGAAATAAATTTCAGTGATTACTTTTTTTTTTGTTTTTGTTTTTCGAGACAGGGTTTCTCTGTAGTTTTGTAGCCTGTCCTGGATCTAGCTCTGTAGACCAGGCTGGCCTCAAACTCACAGAGATCCTCCTGCCTCTGCCTCCCGAGTGCTGGGATTAAAGGCATGCACCAGTATTGCCGGGCTCGGTGATTACTTTTATAATTTCTTCAGCAATGCTAATTTATTCTCTTTAGTCTTTTCCTTTTGAGTTTTTCTGCAATGTGGACTAAAGCAGCTTGGAAGACTGTGTGTTTCTCCCTTGAGAAAAATTTCACCTTGAGTCAGGTGGTGGTGGAGCACTCCTTAATCCCAGCACTCGGGAGGCAGAGACAGGTGGATCTCTGTGAGTTTGAGGCCAGCCTGGTCTACAGAGTGAATTCCAGGACAGGCTTCAAAGCTACAGAGAGAAATCCTATCTTAAAAAAGGAAAAAAAAAATCACCTTGAAGTATGATTCAATAGCATCAATACCATTATAGATTTGCACCTAAAATGATATGGATCCCTTTAAAGCCTAGTTTATTCAGGAGATGCCAGCTTCTGTCTTCCTTTTGATGACTGGGGAATTTGAGTATGGAGTTTCATTCCTAAGCAGACCTCCCTCAAATCATTCATGAACTTTCCAAAGATACTTAAAACAACTCAATATCTGCAACAATATCTATTGACAGATGTATCATGAGTGACCCACATATGATCAGGGGTCATGAATGAATGGAGTGGATGGAGAAACACAGACTTTATAGCATTTGGATAACCAAGTTATTAGCAGTGCTTCATGATCAACAGAAAGAACTAGGTAACACGAAATGGTAATTTCCCATTTTACTGCGCTCCTCCTCCTTATCATCATCAAAAAACTTCAAGTAGCATGAGCCTTAGTTACTGAAATAAAATCCCAGGCGAAGGAAGTTAGTTGTGATAATGAAATAAAAATGTAGAAGATAGCAAACTAGTAAGGCGGAGGTGGCGCACACCTTTCATCCCAGCACTTGGGAGGCAGAGGCAGGCGGATCTCTGTGAGTTTGAGACCAGCCTGGTCTTCAAGAGCTAGTGCCAGGACAGCTAGGGCTGTTACACAGTGAAACCCCATCTCGAAAAACAAAAACAACAAACAAGAACATAACAAACTAACTCTACAGTGATCAAAGTTTGTTCCTAAGAAAAAAGAATTTTCATAAAATTTAGTTTAAGCAGGAATTTAAACAATTTCAGCAACCCATGGAAACTTTTTATCAAAGTAGATCAAAACAATTATTTCAACAGCTCAGTTTTGGTACCTGCCTCTCATACCTCTGCTGTGTTTGCATCACACACACCCCACCACCAAAAAGACAGAAGACTCTATCTCCCTTGAAGAGTATGTTCTACAGGAATGAGTTTATACTCTTCGGTAGATCGTTCTGGGCTTAGTACCTAGTGGAGATCCTTCCGTATTTATATTCTCTGAAGGAATTCTCTCAATTCCTTCTTTCTGAAAAAGGGTGGAAGGTGAAGATGTGGCGCCTGAGAGAAGCTGTGGAAAGAGAACGTGGAAAAGCAAACGGAACCTGATTATCTGTGCCCACCTCTCTCAGGCCAGCAAACCATGGAGCAGAGTAGCTTAGAGATGAAAGGGGAAGAAAAGAAGGAGCAGAACTCGTCCTGGATCATGCATTTCTCTCCACTGCCTGCTCTGTTCAAACACAGATGGTTTCAAGTTTGTGTACTGCATTTACTTAAATACATATTTATATGTCTATATAGTATATATATTCTGGGAGATTTTGTAACAGACCTTTAGTGGTCAATTTTTTCGCCAGTGCTAAAGCGTAAATTGTTTAGTGGCTCAGAGGAATCCTTTAGTAAGCAACTTATCATAACAATTTACATGACATAAGTGCACAGATGCTCCAGGAGACATGTCATCCAGGCGCTGGATAAAGAGATACGAAGCTGCTAATACTCAACTACCAAACACATGCTTCACAATATAAAAACTGCTCTGCTTATAGCATCCCGTTTTTCTGCTTTCAGAAAGTTGATCCAAGCCTGCCTTCAAAACCTTATTTAAGGAAATAACACTTTCATAATGGGCTAGCATTGGAAGCTATAAACCCAGATTATGCGGGGGAGGGGGGCTCACAGAAAATTCTACATAAAAAAATATCCTTTTAAAAAACCGTCTCTCTAGTCTCTAGACTCCACAGCCAATAGAAACATTTTACGTTTCACTTGGGGGAATCACTGAAGAAAGGATAACTCCTGTGTGTGTCTTGGATTTGGGGGTTCAAAGAGCAGTTTCCCCAAGTGCTATAGGACTTCAAGCCACAGGAAAGCCACAACCCATTGGACATGTTTTTAATTCCTTGAGGCTACTTTGCTAAAGTGTTTGAGAAGAAACTTCCCCATTTATCTAAGGGATCAGAACCAGTAGCAAAGAAGCTGATCAATGGGGCTGCAGTTACTGAGAAGGAAGCTCGTACCGTTTCCGTACTTTCATTCTTAAAGGCATACAACCCCATTCTAAAGAAATGTAGTGTCTCCAGGTTGCCAGTGCCTGACGAGAAACCTCCAGTACCCTCCGAAAAGGTTCACGCTTCATTTTAAATGCAAATTATTTCTAGATGCATCCTCGATGCACTATTTAGTTTGAAAATATCAAAGGAATAAGGGAGTTGTGCGTCCATGCCATTTTAATTTTTTCCAAAACAGGCATTAGATATAAAAAGAAGAAAAAAGAGAAGAAAGAAAGAAAGAAAAAAACAGTCGAGGAGGACAGATCATTCCCAAGCTAAAATTTAGAACTTCACCAGTCCAAGGTTTGTGAAGAAAAAAAAAAAAACATTTTAAAAACTGTACTGTAGAATTTTTGCCTCTAGATGACAATGCACCTACAAGGGGAGAAAAGATCATTCTTTCTCCTCCCCAAACCCCCAAAACACAACATATCCCGAGAAGCCCGTTTCCTACCCAGCCAATACAATAATGCCTTGTAAGCTGAGAACTGTGTCCGGTATAGGAGCTAAGTATAAACAGCTGAGAAGGATTAGGCTGCCGCTCCATTCTCATTTACATGAAAATCCTGTCAGCATCGCTTTTTCCTCGCTGGCTGCGGGCACAGAAGGAACTCTTTTGTGCCATAGCCACGCATTCATTTCCATCCTTTGTCTTTACTTACCAGTCGAGGCTGTGGGCATGTGTGCTCTATTTCCTCCATGGTTTCTGAGGGAGGCTCATTGGAAAGGGATTTTGGGATACCTGTTTCTGACTCAGCATCAGTGGTAAGTACTGGCATGACCAGTGAATGCTCCCTCCAGCTCTACACCCTCTGGGAGTCTCCTCCCAGGCAGAGAATGTTTTCTTTGTCACGTATTTTTCTCTTCCCTACCCATCCCCCTTCTTCTTCCCTTCTTTTTTGTCTTCCCTGGGGGGAAGTAAAAAGGTTACCCCCCCCACTCCACACACACACACACACACACACACCACCCCTTTCTCAGAGAAGCCCAGAGGCAGGGCCTCAGTTTATCACTATAACAACCAGACAGCACTGGAGCGTCTGGTGCGGATACAGTATCCTCATTTGCATGGAGCGCGCTGGTTGGTTACTGTCATCATAGTCCCACTCCACCTGGGAGCGGCCCGGGCCCATTGGCTGGCCTGCTGTACCCACACGGGTACCCACGGGGCCTGAACTTGCTTTTGTTTTTTGTATTGAATTCACTTGAGAAGGTCTCTGTCCCTGCCTGGTAAGGACTCCCTGCACTTCCTAGATAAGATAAAGCTGTTTCCTGAGTTGCCCCAAATGCCTCGCTAAAGAGCATAGCTATAAAGGGCCGTGTCTCTGGCATGAGTGTATGATGCAGTTGTAGTCAGAATATTTGCTAAATAGGAGTCACTCTGAAGACAGCCCTTTTAAAGCCCCAAGCCCCAAACCACTGGGCCAATTGGCAGCTGCCTCTGAGAGCTTCTCGGGGAATTCACCCAGGGCACCTGAGTGTTCACCTTTTGGACTGCATTAAACAGGAACGCTGGCAGACGCCTAAAGCCTGTCGTAATGGTGGGGTCTCTACCTGGGGCTGCTACAAGAGGAACTTTGAAGGAGGTAGCTTGTCTTTGACAGCCTGCCTCCCAGGTCTGACTGCCCTTTCTTCCTCCCTCAGCCTCTCTCTTTGCCTCTTAGTCTTACTGTCGTTCGTTCTTCAGTGAACTTACCCGGCATCCCTATAGGATAGGACCTATGCTCTCATTTTATCAGTTTCAAGCCCCTTTTCCTAGGCACCCTGGTCTCCTCCAAGTGCTTATGGCAATCCGAGACAAACCGCAGAATGATGTGCCTTAGTGTTTACATTGTCCTAGAGCATCAGTTGAAGAGGAGCGTGCTGAAGACACACGTTCAAAGGACAGAACTTGCAAAGCTATTTGTTCTAGCGAATGGCCGTGTTTTAATATTAGTAAGAAATAAAATCACTAGTTTTTATTAAGCCCAGATGCAGTGCCAAGTACTTAACTTAGATCTTCCTTAATCTTCATAAGAACCCAAAGCAGATCCTATTATTATCCCCACTTTATAAGTAAGGAAATTGCAACTTAGAGTAATTGCTTAAGGTCTCAGAGTTCATAAGCAATGGAGCTGACGTCTGAAGAATGCAGAGTGGGGAGCAGAGATGTAGCAAGTACAGCAGAAAGGGAACTAAGGAAGACTCCACTTAGCACAAATCTTATGCTTCGAAATCTTTCATTTTTGTCTCTAACCATGATTTTTAGCCAAGTGTGGTCCTAGACCAGCAGTGATAACATCACAGTCACCACCAGGGAATGTTTGAGAAATGAAAATTATTAGTCCCATGACAGATCCAAAACCAAATTTTGTAGGTTTGAGATGTGGCCTGCACTTGCATTTTTAATGAACTTCTTGGTAATTGTGACAACACCAGGTATAGGGACCATAATTTGAGAAACAGTACTTCAAAGGGTGGAATAAAAGTAGCCAGTGCTCAGGAGGCAGAAGCAGGTGGATCTCTGTGAGTTTGAGGCCAGCCTGGTCTACAGGGTGAGTTCCAGGACAGCCAGGGTTGTTACACAGAGAAACCCTGTCTCAAAACAAAACATACAACAGCATACAAACAAAAGTCTTTTTCAAGAATTGAGGAGGATCAAATGGGTACATTATCATCCTCCATGAATTCAAATGTGCCCTGCTAATGTAAAGAGACACTGTTTTTATTACTCCTCAAATAACAAAGAGCTAGCCTTAAAAGAAGAAAAATAGATACTACAGCAGAGTATTACTTAAATTGACTGTTAAGAACCTGTTAATCTAAGCTGGTGAGGTGGTGCTCACCTTCAATCCAGCCCTCGGGAGGCAGAGACAGGCAGATCTGTGAATTTGGTCTATAGAGTGAGTTCCAGGACAGCTAGAGCTACACAGAGAAACCCTGTCTCAAAAAATCCAACCAAAACAAAACAAAAACCTGGCCATTTAAGTCAGGAATACATCACTTGATAGTATATTACCTGTGCTTAAGAGAATTCTAGGGGCTAGAAAGATGGCTCAGTGGTTAAGATAACATACAGCTGCTTTTGCAGAGGACGTGAGTTCAGTTGTCAGCACCTACACTGGACACCTCACAACCACATGTAAGTCCAGCTCCAAGGAGATCCGATGCCTCTGGCCTTAGCAAGCACTGTCCTTCACATACATACACCCCTCCCCTCCTCAGATATATGTATACACAAACATTTAAAACTAGCCCGAGGAGAAGAGAACTCTAGCTATGTGAAAAGCCCAGCAACTATTGAGTCATCTCAAAAGGGGTCTTTTCCTTCCGATTCTACCTGCCCTTCTAGAAGCACAAACTCCTCAAGCTACAGGTTTCATTCTACTGAGGTGATCAGTGTGTAAGAAGCAAACCCTGAACTGTATTTTAAAATAGAAATTGCTTTATGTAGTGAACTCACAAATAAAAACATCATACAACTAGATTAAAGTAGCCACTCAAACAGCTGGTCCCAAACTCTGTACATCTCAGTGAATTTCTATATGGTTAGAACAGTCACTCTGAAACCCTGGAGCTTCAGTTAGGCTTTTACGCTTTCCTTTTGATTTAAAAGCCCCTTTCCAACTACGGTGGATGACGTGAGAATACCATCATCATTCTTACTCTTGACAATATTTTCCATCTGGATTTTTTTTTTTTTTTGCCTAAGGGAAGTGATTCTCAAAGTGCTGTCTCCTGAGGAGCAGTCACAAAAATACTGACTACTTGTCAGACGCTCTCACCCATCTCAGAATGAAGGAGAAACAGGTAGTGGAGGCCAGGAATCTGGCTTTTTACCAGAAACCCTTAGTTTAGTAGGTATTAGCTAAAGTTTGTGGGCATTGAGCTACAGTCACATGTTCGCACTGGAAAGCACCTAACTCCCAGGGCATTCTGGGTCACTGAGATGCCAATTTGGTTCTTAACTGATTCTTGAATTCCCTCTCTAGAATAGGAGGCTCACCATAGGGTAGGAAGTTTGCTTGCTCTGATGTCTAGCTGGTTCCTGAAGCCCTCTTTTTCCAGAGCCTGGATCATAGCCTTGTACTCCGAGCCTTTTCTGTCTCAAGATTGGCAGATACCCTTCCCTCTCCTGTATTTTTCCTGTCCCAGCAAACCAAAGGCTGCCTCTCTACAAGATGCGGTCTTCGTTGAGTAACCCGTATCAGACTCTTATCCATCCTTAGGTCTTGAACCTGGCAGCTCAGGCTTCTAGTTGCCCTGGGAGTCAACTGTATAACCATGGCCATGACGACTCGTCCTATCCCAGCCTATTTTTGGCTTTTTCCAAACCCTTTCCCTGCAGCTGATATCACAGCCGTGGGCCACCATAAGCGGCTACATTACCCTTGTAATTGGGGCAAGTAACATTACCCTCCTTCTAAAAGGCATCAAGAGCTAGGAGTGAGGCAGGACTGGTTAGCACACGTGCAACTAGAAAAACATGTGGATCTCAATGCAAAGAAATAAGAAAGCTAAAGTAAGGGGGAAGAGTGTGACTTTCTATCTGTAATTACCAGAGGCAGAGGACGCGAACCGGAGCAGCTTATTAGAAACCTCCCCCTGAGGCACATCTAGATTTTATAAGCTCTCCCTCTCTGGGTTGAGTTTCATTTGAGTCACATCCCCAGGTGTCCCTCTGTGGCTCAAGGTGAGGGTTAAACCCTGACAGTCTAGAGAAAACCAACCACATTAAGTAATGAAATTCATGCACAAATCCTTTTTATCCACTCCAGGAGAGTGCTGGTAATAAACACGCTCCACAATGGGGAGCATCTCATGCTTTTTGGAGTGCTTCCCCTCATTAGATGATATCATTGGAGCGCAAACTTGATTGTTGAAAAGTTTCAAATGATTCAGACTGATTAGGTGACTTACCCAGCAATTACATAGGAAATGATAAAAGTCCCAATTAACATTCTTGTCCACTAAGCGATACCGGTTCACTGTTCAGTAGAAACCTGATTTACTTTGTCAACAAAATCCTTGGGTGGTTCCGGTATATCTCTTCATCCATTATATCCTTTATTCCTCTTCTACTGAAGTCATGAGACATGAAACACTCTTCACTTTGATGCATATAGTTCATTTCAAATATGTACGCCCATGGATCTGAACTTATTGTGGTGCTCGCGTTTACTCATGATAGAAAAATCAAACATTTTTTGTTAAGAGCAAGGTTCATACAAGACCATGATCCATAAAGGCCACTGGGGGGGTGGGGATGTAACAGAACTTCGAAACATATTTTTTAAAGAAAAAAATTCAAGAAGATAGCATTAAAATGCTTGTTTTCTTCTTAAAATGTATTTTCTACTTTTCTCAACTCCAATAGTAACCAAGAAAGAGTTAGCCTTCACTCATTTAACCAAAATATCCTGATTCTGAGTGCAGTTTTGTGATACTAAGGAGCAACTACATAAACCCCAAACCTACTGTATAATCAAAATGTGGCTAACTAACTCTGATCTAACATCTAGTCTCTGAAAGAAACAGGCTGGCTCAGTAGGTAAAGGCACTGCCAAACCTGCTAACCCGAGTTCACCTGTGGGTCTCACATGGTACAAGGAAAGAACAAGTCCCTCATGTTGTCCTCTGACTTCCACACACATGCTGTGGCATGTAAGTGACAGATGGAAACATGTGCACATACACACACAAACACATACATCTCATAAGTAAATGTAATTAAAAACCTTTTTAAAAAGCCCAAATATTGAGCCGGGCGGTGGTGGTGCACACCTTTAATCCCAGCACTCGGAGGCAGAGGCAGGTGGATCTTTGTGAGTTCCAGATCAGCCTGGTCTACAGAGCTAGTTCCAGGACAGGCTCCAAAGCCACAGAGAAACCCTGTCTCGAAAAACCAAAAAAAAAAAAAAAAAAAAAGCCCAAATATTTGACACCAAAGGGGACAGAGAATAATGGCTGTACCTGTGTTTGAGAAAGTCTTGAAAAGAAATACATTTTTTTTCTCAAAATACAATGCAATTCTCTAAATACTGATGATTAAACTCCCTAGACGTATGATATATTTTGTTTTGCTATTGTACACCAGATATAACGGGGATTTGGGTCAGAAATTAGAGTTGCCATTAGCTGTAAAAAGAAATCATTCTTACTGACATTAGCAGCTGTGTAGTCAGTAAAGAATTATTGTTGCTATCACTTGGTGGTATTTATAAACACTTTTCTATTCTAAGTGCTTTACAATCACTTATTGTCTAATTAATATCTAATCATCTGTTTACAAGTAATAATCACACATGTAGTGCAGTTTAATCAAAACTCCAAGTGCTGCCGCCATCACACTCAGAATGTTGTGTAAATTTTGGTCCCTCCCTCATGGGATTTGAGTCTAACATGACTGAAACACTTAATATTATAGAGAAAAATGAGTAAAAATTCCCCACTTGGATTTGCGCATATTTTAAAGGTAAAACTAGGTAAGGCTTTTGCATACTAAATTCACTGACTGGATGTCAGTAGATGTCTTAGTTAGAGTTTCTATTGCTGTTAAGAGACTCCATGACCACAGCAACTCATATAAAGGAAAATATTTTAATTGGGTGGCTTGCTTTCAGTTCAGGGTTCAGTCCATTAGCATCATGATGGGACATGGTGGCATGCAGGCAGACATGGTGCTGGAGAAGTACCTGAGAGTTCTATATTTTTCAAGCAATAGGAAATGATCTGAGACATTAGGAAGTATCTTGAGCACATATGAGACCTCAAAGCCTGCCACACTTCCTCCAACAAGGCCTCACCTACTCCAACAAGGCCACACTTCCTAATAGTGTCACTCCCTTTCAGGGGCATCTTCTTTCAAACCTCCACAGTAGACAAGTAAAACTCTAGTTTTCTACACATAATAATTTAATTTCATGAATCTATGAAATTTTTGTTTGCTTAACGCAAGATATTAAATGGTAGGTGTGGCATGATAAATAAAAGCTCAGAGACTGATACTGGGGTTCAACCTGAAGACCCCAAAACCAAAGCAGCCAGCCACTGGCTCTTAACTAGACCTCAGTCTAAAAATGACCATCCTGCCTCCAGAAATCTCAGAATGAGACTATGACTAGGAGCTGTTTCCTCCCGTTTTTTTTTTCAATTCCTGTCTTTTTATTTATTCATACACTGCAGGCCAGAAGAGGGCACCAGACCTCATTATAGATGGTTGTGAGCCACCATGTGGTTGCCTGGAATTGAACTCAGGACCTTTGGAAGATCAGGCAATGCTCTTAACCACTGAGCCATCTCTCCAGCCCTCCTCCCAATTTATAATCCTCTCTAGGGCTGGGATTAAAGGCATGCACCATTGGGAATAAAGGGATGCACTGTCTGTTTTCTATAGGAACTAGTGTGGCTACTGGGATTAATGGTGTGTGTTACCACTGCCTGGCTGTAAGGCTGGCTGGTGTGCCTGTTTTACTCTCCCAATCTCTAGGCAAGCTTTATTTATTAAAATATAATTGACATGCCACTACAGGGAGTTTCAATAATTGTACAACACCAGAGCGCAAGTTATTGCAACCACTAGTAACAGTCACAGTGATTTTAGTGAGAATCAAATCTACCAAGAGTGGGCGAAGGGAATTCAACCAGGTTGTAGTCTGGACAAAGTGACAACTGGTGTGATCGCCTGCCAGTCTTCATTATTTACTTTAAACGGTGTACTCCTGTCTCCCTTCAGTATCACCCCAAGTTATTCTATATGCCGTCATGGGAACCATGAAAGGATCAGAGTACATGAATGGTATGGATAGTAATCTATTGTTTCCCATTCTAGTGATTTTTCTCGTAAGTAGAAATGTTAAGTCAGAGTGCTTGCCTTCTCAATGCTTTTGACTTGTGTTTTTGATACTGTTATCAAATTATACCCCAAATGTTTGATCACATTTCATTTCTTAAACAGCTGTCTTTCTTGTTTAGAATCTGCCATAATCAGTTTTATTATTATTTTTTTGTTTTTGTTTTTACAAGACAGGGTTTCTCTGTGTGAAGTCCTGGCCATTCAGGAACTCATTGTGTGGACCAGGCTGACTGCAAATCCAAAGATCCACCTGCCTCTGCTTCCCAAGTGCTGGGATTAAAGTTGTGCACCACCACCTCCAGCCATCTATTCTTTCTTTAAAAAAAAAAGAAGAATGATGTGGGAGGGTCTTCTGCTTTGTGTTGATTTCATTGGTTAATAAAGAAACTGCCTTGGCCATTTGATAGGCCAGCCCTTAGATGGGTGGAGTAAACAGAACAGAATGCTGGGAGGAAGAAGGAAGTGAGGCAGAAGAAGGATGGAGCCAGCTGCCAGGTCAGACATGTTGAATCTTTCCTGGTAAGGCACCACCTCGTGGTGCTACACAGGTTATTAGAAATGGGTTAGTCAAGATGTGAGAGTTAGACAATAAGAGGCTAAGAAATGGACAAAGCAGTGTTTAAATGAATACAGTTTGTATGTTGTTATTTTGGGGCATAAGCTAGCCAGGCGGCTGGAGCTAGGCGGCAGGAACACAGCCCGCTGCTCCTTCTACAGAAGAAGAAGACAGGGTCATACTGTGCAGTTCAAGTATGAACTTACTATCTTACAAATAACCTGACTCTACTACTTGAGATTTGGTGTTACAGATGTGCATTACAGACTCAGTTTCCCAATACTGCAGCATATACCATAGAGTCCCAAGGGTTTTCCCAGGAGTTATCCAAGTATGACACAAATAAGTCTTACAAGCAATAAGCTATCAGGACAAGATGCCAGGATAGATGCATTCATTTATAAGTATATTGTTGTTATGGTCCTGGGATTTATACTAACAGATTTTTAAATGACCTGGTTTCCAATGTGACTGTCTCACAAAATCTGACTCAAAATCTTAGAATGCCCACACAGAGTGTGTTGAATTTTCTGTTAGTTTTCTATAACTGTCATAACAATTTATCACAGAGTTAATGGGTTTAAATATACAAATTTATTATCTCAAAGTTCTGGACCAAAGTAAAAAAACTGAAGTGAGCCTTCCCATATGGAAAACCATTGTGGCCACATGAATGCATTTCTGGAAGCTCGAAGGAATAATCTGGTTCCTTGACGGTCTGCCTTCTACATGGTGCTCACATTTCTTGGCCTGCTTTCTTCCATGGGCAAGGCAGCAATCATATCTCTTGAGCCTCTGTGTCAATAATCTCATCTTCTAAATCTCTGGCTGCCTCCTTTCACTTAGAAGGACTTTGGGGATGTCCTTGGGTCATCTGGATAATTCAGAGCTACTCTGCCCATCTTGAGATCTTAACTTACATCTGCAGAGTAGGGTAATGTAGACTCAGCTTCTGAGGACTAGAGCAGGCATCTTTGGGAGGCTGTTGTCCTCTCATTCTGCCTGCTGCACATTCCTTAGTGGGAGCCTGACCTGATACCGCATATTGAGATAGAAGAATACACAGCTTGTAGTTTCAATACCTAGTAATTATGAGACTGTACTCCGTGTCAGGCGCAAGACTATGCCCAGTTTGC
This sequence comes from Alexandromys fortis, assembly GCF_014885135.2. Lineage (NCBI taxonomy): Eukaryota > Metazoa > Chordata > Mammalia > Rodentia > Cricetidae > Alexandromys > Alexandromys fortis. The sequence continues at coordinate 1,441,192 of NW_026068135.1, read as the reverse complement.
AGATAACAAGTAGCACTTGGAGACATTAAATGATTTTCCCAGGGTCTCAGAACTTGTGCAAACCTGAGTTTGAAGTTCAGGGCTGTGGCACTTCAAAGCCTCTGTTCACTGCACGCGGCTTCAGCGTCTCAGTGTTTGCAATGCTCTGATCAGTTTGCTCTCTTTGGATAGCCTTTGTATTGAAAGCTTTTCATTTGGTTTAGATGACATTTAATGATACAAATTAGCCAGATAAAAGCTTTTAGGAAGCCCCATATATCTCCTATTTTACTCAATCAAAAGATATTATTGTAGACCATCATTAAGAAACACACATTGAAGATGATACCCTGACTGGGGGGTGCAGTTCAGTCTCAATGGTACAGCACTTGAGTGTGTACTAGCCTCTAAGCTCTAGCTACAGCCAGGAAAGGAAAAGTGCCCTCATATCCCCTGTAAGTCTCTCAGAAAGTGACATTGCCATCACCACAACACGAGTTACTCTGCACTGTGAGCTGAAATGGATTCATTAGGTCCTCTTCTCTGTGAGTGGTGTGTAAATCTCCAAAATATAACTGACACTAGCAAAAAATTATCTTTCCCCAGCCCGACTAGTATACTAAATGCCCTGTTTTTGTTTGGTTTGGTTTGGGTTTGGGTTATTGTTTTGGTTTTTCAATATAAGGTTGTTCTGCATCTAGCTGTCCTGGAACTCGCTCAGTAGACCAGGCTAGCCTCATACTCACAGAGATCTGACTGCCTCTGCCTCCTGAGTGCTGGGGTTAAAGGCGTGCACCACCACTGCCTACCAAATGCCCTATTCTTTTTTTATTTTATTAAGAATCTTTTAATAAATCTTTTCTCATTTTACATAGTTTTCCCCATTCCCACTCTCTCCCCTCCTCCTGCTTTCCTTATCTTACCCCCCCCACTCCACCACCCACTCCTCAGAAAGGGTAAGGTTTCCCATGGAGAGTCAACAAAGTCTGACACTTCACTTTGAGGCAAGACCAAGCCCTCCTCCACAATATCTAGGCTGAGCAAGGTCTCCCTCCAAAGAGAAAGTGCTCCTAGTTGCCAGGTCAAGCACTAGGGATAAATCCTGGTCCCACTGCCAGTGACCCCACAGACTGTCCAAGCCTGAAATAATTACACGGAAACTGTATTTTTTTAAACACTGCTTGGTCCATTAGCTCTAGCCTCTTACTGGCTAGCTCTCACATCTAGATTAACCCATTTCTAATAATCTGTGTACCACCACGAGATGGTAGCTTACCAGTAAGATCCTAACCTGCGTCTGCCATGGAGAGGAGAATCATGGCGACTGCCTGACTCGGCTTTCTTTCTCCCAGAGTTCTGTTCAGTCTACTCCGCCTACCTAATTTTCTGTCCTATTAAAGGGCCAAGGCAGTCTCTTTATTTAACCAGTGAAATTAACACAAAACAGAAGACTCTTCCCCCATCACACATCCTTTCCAACATAATCTATCATTGGTGTTTTTGATCTTAGCCATTCTGACTGGTATAAGATGGCATCTCAGAGTCATTTTGATTTGCATTTTCCTGATGGCTAAGGATATTGAGCAATTCCTTAAGTGTCTTTTGAGAATTTAGGTCTGTACCTCTCTTTTTATTGTATTATTTGGTAATTTGATGTCTAATTTCTTGAGTTCTTTATATATTTTGGAGATCAGTTCTCTGCCTGATGTTGGGTTAGTGAAGATCTTTTCCTATTCAGTAGGCTGCTGTGGCCTTTGCCTTACAGAAGTTTCTCAGTTTCAGGAGGTACCAGTTAATAATTGTTGCTCTCAGTGTTTGTGCTACTGGTGTTATATTTAGGAAGTGGTATCCTTTGCTCATGCATTCAAGGCTACTTCCCACTTTTTTATCAGTGAGGTTCAGTGTGGCTGGAGTTATGGTGAGGTATTTGATCCATTTGGACTTAAGTTTTATGCATGAGGATAGATATGGATCTATTTGCATTCTTCTACACTTTGACTTCCAGTTATTCCAGCACCATTTGTTGAAGATGCTTTCTTTTTTCCATTGCATAATTTTAGCATCTTTGTCAAAACTCAGGTGTTCATACATATGTGGGTCAATATCAGGGTCTTCCATTTCAAGTGCTGGAATAGAGGCATGACCCACCATTGCCTACCAAATGCCCTGTTCTTACAAAAAAAGAGCCTAACACTTCAAGGTTTTAAGTTCATTCCTAAATAAAGCTTTGCATAATCTTTGTTTCACTCCCTAAGGTTCTTATAATATTCTTAATTGTCAACTTGACTACATCTGGAATCAAACTAAAACCCAAATGGCTGGGCACACCTGTGAGGGAATTTCCCTTAATTAAATCATTTGTAGTGGGCAAACCCACTTCTAATATGTATCTTTTAGGTGAGAAGACACCAGCTCTTTTGAGGTAGAGAGATCCTTTTTTTCTTTTTTTCAGATAGGGTTTCTCTGTGAAACTTAGCTGTTCTTGGTTGTCCTAGAACTCAATCTATAGACCAGCCTGGCCTTGCAGTCACAGAGATCTGCCTGCCTCTGCCTCCCAAATGCTGGGATTAAAGGCATGTGTCACCATGACTGGGAAAATTCATTTTTAATCAGGGCTACACCTTCTGCAGGCAGCCTATATAAGGAACATGTGAGAAGAACACTTGCTGTCTCTTTGCCTGCTTGCTCTTGCTCTCCCTAGCAAGTTCGTAGCTTCATTGGTATCAGAGCTTACTTCTGGATTCTGGCATATACTAAACACCAGCTGAGACATCCAGCCTCATGGATTGAACAACTGCTGTATTCTTAGACCATCTCATTTTAGACAATGGCTATTGTTGGACTAGTTGGACCATAACCCATAAGCCATTCTAATAAATACTCTCTCTCTCTCTCTCTCTCTCTCTCTCTCTCTCTCTATATATATATATATATATATTCATGTTGATCTACAATGGTGTTGCTGAACCCCTGTGAACTTGGGCAAAATTACAACATATGTGTATATATATACACATATGTATATACAATGAATATATATTCATTATATAAGTTATGCTCCTCTAGAAAACCCTGATTAATACAGTTCTCAATCTTGATTATAAAGAGAATTACTTGGAGAGTTTTCAATGATACAGAGGCTTGTTTTTATTTATTTATTTTTGAGACAGGTTTCTCTGTAGCTTTGGAGCCTGTCCTGGAACTATCTCTTGTAGATCAGACTGGCCCCGAACTCACAGAAATCCACCTGTCTCTGCCTCCCAAGTGCTGGGATTAAAGGCATGTGCCACCACTGCCTGGCTCTAAGGCTTGGTTTTTATGCCCTAGAGATTCTGGTCTAATATACTTGGAGCATAATATCTGGCAATCAGACAGGGCAATAGACAACTGTATCTCCATACTTGGAAAGCTAAGGCGAGAGGGTTGCTGCAAGTTCAGGTGTAGTCTGGCCTATGCTGTGATTTCCAAGCCAGCTTGGGCTATAGAACAAGACTCTTTTCAAAACAAAACAAGCATGGATTTACACACTTTTTACACTTATTTTGTGTGTGTGTGTACTCACATATGCTTGTGTCACCATGCATACATGGATGTGACAACTTGTGGGAGTTGGTTCTCTCCTTCCACCAGAAGGGTTTCTGGAACTGAATTCAGGTTTTACTCAGGTTGGCAGTCTTAATGGCAAGTACTTTTACCCTCTGAGCCTTAACCCCAACCGTTAAATTTTTTCCCCATGAATCCTCATTGTGTTTGCTTCATGAGAAAATAGCTATTATTATTTGTGTTTCCAAAAGTTTTCTATATAAAAAGTTTTAATAGGCACCAAAACAATAATTTAAACACATAACCTACTAAAGCTATTAGGAGGAGCTATGTAAAATAACTCTCTAATCATGAGTAGAGTAACTGTATGCAAGCCAGTGGTCTTCTGCAGAAGCCCATCCTTGCTATAAGCATTTTTTCATATATTTTATTTATTTATTTATTATGTTTACAATATTCTGTCTGTGTGTATGCCTGCAGGCCAGAAGAGGGCACCAGACCCCATTACAGATGGTTGTGAGCCACTATGTGGTTGCTGGGAATTGAACTCAGGACCTTTGGAAGAGCAGGCAATGCTCTTAACCTCTGAGCCATTTCTCCCACCCAGCTATAAGCATTTTTTTCTTGAGTAAGTAAATAAGTGAGAATGGGATAAACATAATGTCAAAGAAGAGTAATCTTTTATTCCTGCAAAATAATAAATTGAATAAATTCACTATCATTCAGCCATAGGAACTCACAAGGAAGAAAACCTACCATTGTTTTCTACACTTTAGGAATGAAATTTCCATCATGGCAACTCATCAAGGTGACTCATGAAAGTCAGAGATTCTAATTCAGTGGACCCATCAATTTGAATTTTGTCCAGGTTCACATGTGTTCAGCAACACTGTTGTAAGCAATGATGAAAATATAGTAAGTACAGAGACTCGGGAGGTAAACCTGCAGATAATGATGCTCGTGAGTATCATATATCAATCCTTTTTAAAATGATAGAAAATGGAAAAAGAACTTAGGATCCAACTTGAAGAGACATCTGCTAGCCAAGATAGAAAAGTCAAACAACAATAAGAAAGAGCATTGTGACGGATTGAAGCCTACCAAATCAGTTTAAGTCCGCAAGTTCATAGTAATGTCTCAAGAAAAGAAAGGGCACCAAACAGCTGCGGTTGTCAGTCACCATATTTGTCTGGTGTGATGGTGCAGCTCTGTGACCCCATCACTTGGGAGATAGACAAAAGGATTAAGAGTTCAGAGTTATCCTCAACTACCTACTGTGTTTTCATCCAGCCTGGGCTTATGTGAGACCCTGTCTCAGAAACAAAAAATGAAACAAAACCACCAAAACCTTCACTTGTCTGAACTGAAGTGCTGGATATTTTGAAACTTGGGAGCTAGAGAAAGAATCAAGTGTTTTGTCTTTTGTTATGAACCTTTTCTATCCTAACTGTTCCTCTGAGTCATCAAATAGGGAGGAGGAGTCATCAAATAGGGAGGAGGAGTCATCAAATAGGAAGAAGGAGTCATCAAATAGGGAGGAGGAGTCATCAAATAGGAAGGAGGAGTCATCAAATAGTAAGGAGGAGTCATCAAATAGGGAGGAGGAGTCATCAAATAGGGAGGAGGAGTCATCAAATAGGAATCAGCTTAAGATGACTGCTGAAGAAAGTAGCGAACTTGCTCTGCTTCCTCGCCTGCAATGAATGATTAAATCTAGGCATTAAGCACTAACTATGGGTAATACGACAGAGAGACAACCTCAGCTACTCTGTGCTTCAGAACCACAGACAAAATAGTCCTCCAAGGGAACAGAACCTGACTTTGAACCACACCTCTTGTTCTCAGAGCAATTTACAGGAAACACGGAGGGGATAAGCAAGTATGTTAACACCACAGGGACGCAGTCAGCTAAGCCCAGATTGTAGGAAACGCTGCAGAATAAGCTTTGCTTCTTCAGCCAAACGATGGCAAGAAATCCATTGATTACATCGAGTGCATAAAATTGCAACCAATGTAGAGCACAGTCTTAGAATTTAAAATTCAAAACCCTAAAAAAATGATGCGTATGTTTCCACTAGAAATTGTACTAATTTCTGGATGGTATGAAGCCTTTGTTACCTTTTTAGTTGTGACAATGGCATTGTGCTTTTGCTTTCAAAACTATTTTAGAAATACATAGTGAAGAAGGAGAAATCTAAACTGAAGTGTTTGCACTTGTATAATGTTTGGATGTGAGAAGTGGATTGAACTCTACATCTGTTGTTTTCAACTGGGTGAAGTTTTGCCACTAAAAAACTTTTAGTGATGTCAAGAGGCATATTTTGTTTTTGTCAACTTGGAGTTTAGTGCTACAAGTACCTATGGAGGGAAGGTACAGATGCTGATGGACATCCTACAATGTACAGAGAAGTTGTCCTCCACTAGACGGTGCAGACCTTGGATCCCACAGAGGCTTGAGGTGCAGTGTATAAGAATGTTGGAGAAGACCTGGCAATCTTCCTAGCCAGGAGATTGGGAGACCTGTGAGGAACTGCCTTCACACTCTCTCCCTCTGGGATCCTTATTCCTTTTTAAACCATCTTCTGTCGCCAGGTAGTGTCTAAACACTTCTTCCCTTCTTTTGGACACTGGGCTTTCTGTTTTGTTTCTCTCAGTATAGAGCCTCAGAAGCAAAAACACATAGTTTCAATCTTCACTGGGCTTCTCAGCAATGGGAATCAGATTATCTGGCCCATTTTGCTGCAGCATGTTCCTTTCTCCTGTGGGAAACAAGGGCTGTGGGGAGTTAGTGACTCCCGTTCTTTGTTTTGCTGACTGTGTCGCTGATAAACTCTCTGAATGTAAAAGTTGCTTATTGCATTTTTATCAGTCAAGTCAGCCAAACCTTGGCCTAGCTTTTTTTTTTTTTTTTTTTTTTTTTTTGTGGTGCACATGTTCATGACAAGTATCCCACCCGGAACATCAATAATAGAGAGGTTGAGAATCCCCTAAATGAGCAGGACAGGCTATGAGTTGATCGTACTGAAGCAAGACAGGGAGCACATGCGTATTAAAAATGGGAACGGACAGCGTTCTCTAAATGTGCATAAGTTTGAAACTTTTCTTGAACAAAAATATATTCTTAATTTTTTTTAATTTAAAGAAAAAGATAAATACTTGGGGTGGGAGAAACGGCTCAGTGGTTATAAGTAGTGCCTGCTCTTCCAGAGGACCCTGATTTGGTTCCCAACGCCCACGTGGCCGTGTACATCTGCATGTGACACTCACTCCAGGAGATCCAACGCCGTCTTCTGTCCTCTGCAGCACCGGGCCAGAGTGTATATTCATATATGTAGTCACTCACACATACACATAAAATAAAAGCAAATTGTAAAAAAGAAAAATACTGGTCCCTTGGCTTTATTAGGTCTCTGACATTCTAAATGCATATATCCAGGCAATACGTATACATGTGCAAGAGCTGCCGCCAGGCTTTCTACTAAGTTCCAAAATGTCTGTTCTTGAGCATATCTCTTAACCGCTGGAAATTTCAGTTGCATCGAGATGAAATGAGGTTGGCAACGCCTCTGAGGGGCTTGTGGCAATTAGTGGGAGGCTGAGTATTTAGCTGAGTGCCTTCTGTGAACACCTTACTAGAGCTACTTGTTCTTTCTGTCTGGTGCTCCCCAGTGCAGAAATACAAAGAACCCTTTCATGTGTCTGGATGAGTGTTTTTGACCCAGTCCAGTTCTTTTCAAATGGCTCCATGGAAAGTCTAGGTGACCCTGTTATGAAGTGTTTTGTTTTGGGCCTCGAGAACAGCAAACTCTCTAAGGACCCAGGGGATGGAGTGTGGGAAGGGAGGTAGTAATTACTTCAACAGGTGATGCATTGCCAGTTTTGCCCTAGGAGGGACATTTAACAGTTTCAAGGGACAGTTGGAGTTGTCACAGCTTGATGAAGAGGGAGTCTACTGGTTTTTAATGGTCTGAGGCCTGGGATCTTTTGAAGCATCCTGTGACGCACAGCCATTCCTTGCAATACAGAATTATCTGGCCTCACTTAGCTGTAGCAACAACAAAGAGAAAGCCTAGGTTACGGTGACTGAAATTCTTTGATGAAGCTTTTCCTTAGTACCTAACTTTGCCTTTCTTTGTTCTTTTTGCCCAACATGAGCAGGTTAGCAGAGGCATGCTCAGGAGAGCTCATTCCAAATGTGATTACTGTAGCTTGGTGGCCCTAAATTGTTATCATGTCTTTGTGAAAAAAGAATCTGAGTGCTGTTCGGATTCCGTTGCCTTTGAGTTTCAAATTACCAAGTTCCGAGCGTACACTGCCTGCCTTCTTAATTAATAAACTGCGAGAGCAGGGCAGCTCTTCATTAACTAGTGGCAAGGATGCTCTTTTCCTGACAGCTCTGCAGTCTTTGTCTTTGCCAGTGGGGAGAATTCGGATGAACATATTCATCACCACAAGGATTGTATTTCTTTTGTTTAGATAACCCATTTCAGTCAGGAGTAGTGGTGCACACTTATAATCCTAGCACTCAGGAGGCTGAGTCAGGAGGCTTGCCATTAGTTCAAGGCCAGCCTGGGATATAGAGCAAGGACTTGTCTTTGGGGAAAAAATGTAATCTCCATTTAGATGCTGGCTGCCTACCATGGTCACTATTAAATTATATATCATTATTATATTATATATAATATATGTGATATATTATATACCATTATATATCATGTGCCCTCCATCCCTTTTTATAGTCAAGAAGCTTGAAGTTAAGGTCTATAATACTATATGCCCAGAAAGAAAGAGGTTAAATATGTATTCAACTCACAAACAGCGTAGCCTTAAATGTGAACTGTGTCTTTAAAAATGGGTCTTTGCAGGCTGGAGAGATGGCTCAGCAGTTAAGAACACTGGTTGCTCTTCCAGAGATCCTGAGTTTAATTCCAAGCAACGACATGGTGGCTCACAACCATCTATAGTGGGATCTGATACCCTCTTCTGGCATAAAGGCATGTACATATAGATAGGGCACTCGTATACATAAAATAAATAAATAAATCTAAAAAATGTGTCTTTGCATTTCCTAAGTACTTATCACAAAGGACATAGGTCCTCAGTATACAGTAGACCCGAAGAGTCAGCCACACACACACACAAAAATTTTCCTGTCTGGTTACTAGCCTTTTTTTTTTTTTTTTTTTTTTTT
>NW_026068135.1:1419092-1431147 GCF_014885135.2 Alexandromys fortis | reverse complement strand
TATATATACAAGCCTTATTCCTTTCTCTTGGAGGATGGTCTAGCCCCCACACTCTGTGGGATAGCTGAGTTGGAGTTGTGAGTGGATGAGTCTGCCCTCTGTGGTAGCCATAAGCATTCAGACATTATATTCCTATGGTAACCCTTGGAATCACACAGCATTTGAGGAGGAGAGCCTTTTAAATAACAATCCCAATATCTTAGTTTTTGGTGCCAATGTTAAGGTCAATTAAGTTAGGGGTTTCTGTCTAGTTGAAGTTGGTCTACTTAACATTGAACCATGCCTCAAAAGGCTGGGTTGTAACATATTCATTCTCCTGAATAATCTAGAGATGACCCTTGATGGAGAAACTTCAGAGTATTCCTAGGCAAGAAAAAAAATATGTATAGAATAAACAATTTAGATTCCTTTTACTTATTCAACAAAAATTTCCTAAACATTACTAGAAGCTACGATTCCAGATGTAAGTCTCTACTTTGAATGTAGAATATGTAGAACAAACACTTAGAAATTGGTTTGGGGTTTGGAGGCATGTAGCTCAATGGTAGATAGTTCAAGGCCCCATGCTCAATCTCGATCATTCTTCCCACGGAAAAAAAAAAAAACTAAGTGATTTTTTTTAGTAAATATATTAAAAACTCTCATCATATTGGGTTTTTATTTCTAAAGAAATCATCTAAATTCTTCCATGATTTTTCCTTTCCAGTGTGTAAGTGAGTGTGTTTGAGTGTGTGTGTGTGTGTGAGAGTATGTATGTGAGTGTGTGTGTGTGTATGTGTATCTTCCTGTATTGCTCTCTCCACTTTATTTGTTGACACAGGGCCTCTAACTGAACCTGAAGGTCACCATTTTGGCTAGGTTAGCTGTCCAACAAGCTCCTGGGATTTGAACTCAGGTCCTCTTGCTGCCAAAGAAAGTTCTTTTATCCACTGAGTCACTTCCCTAGCCTCTTATGCTTTTATTCATGATTTAACCAATGTTACTAAGAAAACAACAGATTTGAACTGGGTAGTGGTGCTGGTGCATGCCTTTAATCCCAGCACTCAGGAAGCAGAGGCAGGCAGATCTACAAAAGATAGTTCCAGGACAACTAAGGCACACAGAGAAACACTGTATTGAACCCTACCCCCGACCAAAACAACAACAACAACAAAAACAGAGTGGAAGCAGATGTCTCTTTATCCTTGGGCATACTTGCCAATTTTTGAAATTCTTTACCTCTGTGTCTATAACACATGTGTCTGTACATACATGTGAGAAAGACTTTGTCATTCCTGGGAAAACAAAGAAAACTATTTTTGCTGTGGTTTTGAAACAAGCGCTTGCTGTTGCTGTCTACGCTGACCTTGAACTCATAGCAATCCTCCAACTCCTGGCAATACCCCATCCTCAACCTCCCAAGTGCTGGGATTATATGCATGCTACATCATGCTGGGCTCAAAGAGAACTTTTAATATCCAAGGCAAGATTGAAATAAAAACATTATTTTATGCCAATTCTTCCATTTTATTTATTTCTGTGATATTTAAGAACTGATTCCAGGTCCTTCAGAATAAAAACAAAAATGAAAGGAAAAGATAAGACTCTTCCCCCACCTTCCTAGCTCTCAATGTCGGGAAACAGGAGAACTCTGGCCACAAGGGTAGAGCCTCCTGTTCCATGTCTTTTTGTCTGATCACTGGGCCATTTCAGCGAGCAGGGAGGCTTTAGAGAATTGAGACCCACCAAGGCTTCCTTGGGGACCACAGTGGGTGAGGTATAAGGAGAAGTTACTGCACTCTTGAGAGTCAGCTTGTGCTTCGCCTGTCAATATCCAGAGGAAGAAGTAGTAGCTAGGCAATCTATGGCAGTGATTATAAATTTGCTGATTGTTTGGCCCTTGGAGAAATCTACCATAGTCTCCAAAGGCCAGCTGACTGTGCTAAGGAAGCTGAAGGGCGTACAAATACACACAGTTCCTATACCATGAAGGTCCATATACAGTGATTACAGAAAGATGGGAAAGAAGGCCTAATGATATTTTAGAATAAAAAGTTAATAACTTCTTTCCTTTTATCTGGCTTTGTTTGTTTTTGAGAAAAGGTTGCATTATGTAGCCCTGTCAGGGCCTGGAATCCCTTAAGTAGACCAGGCTGGCTTTGAACTCACAGAGATCTGTCCGCCTCTGCCTCCAAAAAGTGCTAGGATTTAGGTGTGTGCCACCACACCTAACTTTGCCTTAGGTGGCTTTTAAAAATGTTCAGTTATCTAAAAGTTCTAAATCTTGCCGATTCTAAAGAGTTTAATGACTTCCAGAAAAAGCCCAAAGATTTAGTGCACATCACATTAAATTGAGTCTGTTCATTTTTCTTGTCTCTCCTTATGGCCTGTTGCCTAGCCATTTTCACTAAGGAAAAAGAAGAAACAACAGATAATATTCTTTGTTGCATGGGGAAATGTGCTCAAAATGCATTATATACTTAAATGAATATGTCCTTATGGAATCCAGTACAATGTACAATGAATATATGACAAGAAAAAAGCATTACTGTTTGATATGACTGGTTTTAGCAAGCTGTAAGAAACCAACCACACCAGCTATGAATTTAAAAATACAAGTGCTTGCCTGGGAGTGTAGCACAGAGGTAAAGTACTTAACAGTGCCCCGGGTTTGATGCCCAGCATGTCCAACACACACACACACACACACACACACTGTGTGCTGTTTTCTGAACAAAATATCTTGAAGTTCTTTATTCTTTGTTATCCAGTTCTTCCTTCTAAGGGAGTCAGCCAATTTGCTTTCCAAATCACACCCCTCTTCTCCCTTTCCAGTGCCCAGAAGTTAGTTCTTTCTCATAAACAGGCCCTTATCTCACCAGAAAGCACAGGCTGGGTACAAAAGAAGCAAACAGGAGGCTGGTTTCCGTTGGATTCTTGGATTCTGTTTGGAAAATCAGAGTCCTCTTGAGCAAGTGGGACCTTGAAAGACCTGTCCCTCAATTAGCAGGTGGTTATTTAATCGCATTGTGAGAGGCAGTACACTGGACCCACGGAAACAGCCTTCCAGGGTTTGCATGGGTTAGAATGGAAGAAGCAAGGGTTTTGGAAATGGTTCCTGAACTGGTCAAAATGTCAGTGCAAAGTGGTTTTTTTTTTTCTACCAACTTACTGTATGTTCCAAATGAAGAGAACAAAATCAGTAGCATAAAATGATTTTACACAGAATTCAGAAACAGCAAAAGGGTTACTAGAAATAAGTAGGCTAACCACATTATTCTCTACAAGGGCACCTTAGGGGATCCCCATTTTAATGAATAAATAAAAATGATGTGTAATTATCATATCAATTGCTTGCAACTAAGTGAGTGCTTCTGGAGTTATTTGATGGTGCTGAAAAATCTTTGGTCTCTGAAGTGCATTTAGCAGTCTCCTTGACTCTTCTCTATATTATTAATTTACAGATCAAAGTTAACTTGGCACTATGCAAATGAGACTTCCAATGAATGAGATTTTAATGTAAATTTTAAAATATTACTTGTAACCGAACTGCAATGTATTTTCAGTATATGGGTCATCATATTTAAAAGAAGTATATAGTTTAAAACCTTACTATTTAATAGAACTTTCTGTGATTATGGAATGTTCTATAATTACATTGTCCAAATAAAGATAGTCTCATGAGCTATATGTAGCTACTGAGCATTTGAGATGTGGCTATTGCAGCTGAGGAATTAACTTTTAATTTATATTTAATTTTAATTAACTTACATTTAAATAGTTAGGGCTGGAAGATAGCTTAGATGTTATGAGTCAGCACTTAATGCCTTGGTTCAGTTCCCAGCACCTATATGGTGGTTCACAACCAACTATAGCTCCAGTTCCAGGGGAGCTTATGCCTCTTTTGAACAAATAAAACAGTAATTTTAAATAGTTATGTGTAGCTAGTAGCTAGCTTCCTTGTTTGGCAGGATAGGTTTTGGGTTGTAATTATTTTTTTATTTTATTTTATTTTTGCCATGAACTACCTACATTTCCTCATACTGATTTGACTTTTTAATCTGTATTTTGGGTTTGGATTTGGGGATTGGACCCAGAGCCTCATGTATGTTAAGCACACACTCAACACTTAGCTGCAAGCCCAGCCCCCGCCTTTTATTTTCTTAATGAGAGCTTTGCTATGTAACTCAGGCTGGCCTTGAACCTGAAATTCTTCTGCCTCAGTCTCTTGTAAGTGCTGCAATTAACAATGTGAGCCCCCACCATAACAATCTACCTGACTATTTTCTAGAAAGCAACTTTGTCCCTGTTTTCTAAATCTAACCAAGGCTCTGACAATAACTTACAAGAGACAAGAGAAACAAACATTAGCCACATTTTGTTTCTCCCTTTTAAAAATCATCTCAAGATGGACAGGATGTTACTTTCATTTTTAGTGTGAATGAGACACAGGCCTGCCACATTCACATACATAGGAGTTTATCCTTCCATCAATTTTGATATTCAAAGCCAAAACAAAGAAGAAAGCATTGGCATTACCTTGCGTAATTTGGGAGTGCAGCTGGCCTCATCCATGGTGCATTTGTGATGTCCCACTATGTTCGGCCCCAACTTTCTGTTTTCTCTATGGTCTTCTCCCCTTACAAGTCCTTTTGACTCACAGGGTGAAATGTTTGTGGCTCTAGACGTACAGGAGATACTTGGCTAAAAGGTCAAGGCAGCTTGCTCTGACCAGTGCTGACAGATAAGCCCCAAAGGACTGGGAGTGTCTAGTTTATTGGATAAGCAGAGGTTCACGTTGTCCAGTGCCTTTGCTTTATTTGATTTGTCACAAGCGTCCTCTTGTCCCCTCTGGGCTGTTGCTCATTGACAATTGCTGTGCTCGGGACTGGCACTCGGATGGCTGTGGTGGCTGTTGTGGGGATAGGCAGGTTGTGCTGAAAGCTGCAGTTGTAAAGAAGGCCATTGTTTGATCTACCCTGTCCCTCCCTGGAGCTATGGCAACAAATTCCGTTGGTGAATTAACTATGTCATTGTGTGCTGGCTCAACTGATTATGCTCCTGGAATGACAAACATTTTCTTTTTTCCCCACTCCAAAGATTAAAAAGTACCAAAAGCCTTGACGTCTTGATGTACTACTCAGCAAGAACTTTTTTAGGTGGGAAAATAAAGCATTTAAGTATACTTTAATTGACTCTAATAAGGTTTTATCCTTTGTAAGGAGCCATCTCCTTACTAGCATCTAGGTAAGCACTGTTGATAATGAATTGGTGCTTTTTGGCAATGCGAAGTCTTCCTAATTTGAGTTACAGTAATGCTCCTTCATCCCCCAGACACACGGTGTGTGGAAAGAATTCTAAAGATGTATGTGTTTGAACCAGTTGGGAAAAAGGTGTTTTTTTTTTAAAGATGTGGTTGTACCAAAGTACTATTGGAAATTTGGCTGCTGATTCATACTTCTCTATTCAGGATGAAAACAGTTATCCTGAGTCTCCCTTAGCCAAGGTAATGACATCCTCAGTTCCATCCCTGCTGGAAAGCTCTTAGCAGCTGTCCTTATATTTGAATTTATAGCGCAGTACTTCTGCTAGATCTATTAAAAGATCTATGTTAGCCTTGACAGGTCCAGATCCGTATCAACCAGACCAGACAGGTTCAGACCAGTTTCGACTGAACCAGACCAGACCGGACCTGTCTCGACCAGACCGGCCTCAACAGGTCCAGACCAGACCAGTTTCTATGGGTCCAGACAGGAACAGACTGGTCCGGACTGGTCCCAACCAGACCAGACCAGTCCCGACCGAACCAGACCAGTCCAGACCTGACCAGACCAGTCCGGACCTGTTCCAACCAGACCAGACTGGTCCAAATTGATTACATCCAGACCAGACCAGTCCAGACCTGTCCCAACCAGACCAGACACATACCTGAACCTAAACAGAAGCCAAGTATCCTCTGGTAGGCTAGGAGGTTGTTAAGGAGGGATGATGAAGTGTGCCTCAACTCCAAAGCTGGATTTTGTTTGTCTTGTTTTTTGGAGACAGGATGTCTCTGTGTAGCTCTGGATGTCCTGGAACTCAATTTGTAGGCCAATCTGGCCTTGAACTCAGAGATCCACCTGCCTCTGCCTCCTGAGCGCTAGGATTAAAGGCAGTAATCACCATGCCTGGTGAATTGTCTTCTTTTTGTAGTAAGTCAGCAATTTGCCTTCTTAGTACCTCACTGGTAGGCAGAAGATACTCTGAATCAAGGCTTGGATCTCACACTGAAGGCTCTTTCTTTGACTCCCAATCTCTGAGAATTCCATGGATCGGAAAAATTGAATACACATCTAGAGACCCATCCCTCTTCTACAATACTCTGGAGTCATCAGCCCATGAATCCTCAACTACTGCTAAGGCATTCTTAGTCTCTTCCTTGGCGTCACCTTGGGTTAAACCCTGTTGCTGCAGAACGACACATCTCTAGACACAAGGGGGTATAATTGGTTCTTCTTCTTCTTTTCTTCTTGGGGGCCCACCACCCAGCACCCAAATACATACACCACAGAGACTTATTCTTACTTAGGTATGCCCGGCCTTAGGCTGGCTTGTTTCTACCAACTTTTGTAACTTAAATTATCCCATTGCTCTTTAACTATGTTTTGCCTCTAGGATTTTTACCTTTCTTTATTCTATATATCTTCCTTTACTTTCTACTCCATGGCTGGCTGTGTGGCTGGGTGGCTGGCCCCTGGCATCCTCCTATACTCCTTTTCTCCCTCCTCCATCCTCACTCTCTTCCCTTGATTTCTTCTCCTATTTACTCTCTCTGCCTGCCAACCCGACCTAGAGATCTCCTGTCTAGCCATTGGCTGTTCAGCTCTTTATTAGGCCAATCAGGTGTTTTAGGCAGGCAAAGTAACACAACTTTACAGAATTAAACAAATGCAACAACAAGAATACAACACATTTTTGCATCATTAAACAAATATTCCACAGCATAAATGAATGTAACACATCTTAAACTAATATTCCACAACAAGGGGATTGATGAACAGAGACTTTTACCAGGAGGACTGAATAAAACCTGGTATAGTTCCATCCTGTAGTGCAGGCACAGAGAGAGTTTCAGCTTCTCTTCTCACATTTGGTACCCTAGGTTATTTATGGGGTGAATTTGTCAAGTTATGATCATGATTATATATAGTAACGTGTATATATATGTGTATAATTTCTAACTTTTAAACACATACGCTTATAATGCATGGATTTCCATTTTATATTCTTGCTCTGACACCACAAATGTTAGAGGCAGGTCTGACTAAAAGTATTCTAAATCATCTAAATCATTGTGGAAATGAACGAGTTGACATTTTCTTGTGATTTTAATTATGGATAATTATAGATGGTATGTTAATTTCATTACCTCTAAATATATGAACAATACTATTTTCCAAATCTAAGTAACTAAGAGCTAGATTCTTTACTAAAGTCAAATAATTTACTCTATACCTAGGATACTTTTACAATATAGTAGTTGGTTTATTTATTGCAGTGAAGGGAGATCTGACCCTGGACTTTGTGCATATTGGGCAACGTATTAGCGAGCCATACCTTCAGCTGCAAGTTTTAAAATGATTATAAAAATTAATAAAAGAGGCTGGGTGGAGGTGGTGCATGCCTTTAATTCCAGCACTTGGGAAGAAGAAGCAGGTGAATCTCAGTGAGTTCGAGGCCAGCCTGGTCTACAAAGCAAGTTCCAGGATAGCCAGGGCTACACAGAGAAATCTTGTCTCATAAAAACAAACAAACAAAAAGGAATAAAAATATCCCTGCAGCATTTTGTAAACTGACTCTCATCATTTGCCATGTGTTTGACAACTAATAAGGCTGTAGAAAAGTATTTGGTTGTGAATTCATCTGAGGCTGCTTTGGGGATCTTAGCTCCTAGATGATACCATGGAACAAATGAAGAAATGGGAGCCTGCTTGGGGGCTCTTGGGAGCAAGTGGTTAGTTATGACTCCCTACTTCTTTTACCTGCTGATGTTCTAGAGTTAGCTATCAACACTTATTTAATGGAACACAAAATATGGAACATGTGTTTAAAAAGTCTGAACTACAATCAGATTCCATCCATGTGATGTCAAGATCTATCCAAAGTCATGCTTAGGGTGTAAGTATATTTGTTTCCACTGAATTTTTAAAATATCAGTTTCTAAAAACTGAAGACAGAAGATTCTATCCCATGTGGTCCCACAGCCATTCAGTCCTGAAGAAACACACAGAGGCTTGTATTAATTACAAACTGTTTGGCCTATTATCTCAGGACTATTATTAAGTAGCTCTTACAACTCAAATTAACCCATAATTCTTATCTATGTTTAGCCATATGGCTTGGTACCTTTTCTCAGTAAGGCATTCTCATCTTGCTTCCTCCCCATCTGGCTGGTGACTGACTCTCCTTTCCTCTTCACAGAATTCTCTTAGTCTGGTTGCCCCATATATATTTTCTTCCTGGGTACTGGCCAATTGGCGTTTTATTAAACCAGTATGAGTGACAAATCTTTACAGTGTACAAGAGCATTATACCACATCAAAAACAAATTAAGATTTATTTATGCATATGAGTGTTTTGCCTGCAAATATGTATGTGCACCACAAGCAAGATTGGAGCCCATGGAGATCAGAAGGACATGTCAGATACCCTGTAACTGGGGTTAAACATTCTTCTTCAAGAATAACAAGTGCTCTTAACCACTGAGCCAGCTCTTCAGCCCCAACTGGACTTTCTGAATACCTGTTTTGTGCCAAGCCTGAAGTCAGATAGAAACTGGCTCTTTTTTATTGCTCTCTATTTTATTTTTAATAGCTTCTTTATTTTTGAAATTATAATATAATTACATCATTTCCCCTTTCCTTTTCTTCCCTCCAAACCCTCCTTTGTTCTCTTTCAAATTCAAGGCCTTAACCAGGCAGTAGTAGCACATACTTTTAATTCCAGCCCTTTGGGAGGCAGAGGCAGGTGGATCTCTGTGAGTTCAAGGTCAGTCTGATCTACAGAGTAAGTTCCAAGACAGGCTCCAAAGCTAGAGAGAAACCCTGTCTCAAAAAAACAAAACAAACAAATGAGTGATAAAAATTCATGTTCTTTTTTCATTAATTGTTGTTGCATACATGTATGTATGTATTCTAATAGATATTCTCATATCTATTAGATATGTATATTACATATGTATTCTAATAGATATTCTCATATATATGTATATCAGCAGAGACGGCTCATTCATTCCCCAGCAATTCAGACTTGAATAATCACAAAGAAAGTGTATTAATCACAACCCTGCTTGGCCAATAGCTTAGGTTTCTTTTCTTTTTCTTTTTTTTTTTTTTTTTGGATTTTTCGAGACAGGGTTTCTCTGTGGCTTTGGAGCCTGTCCTGGAACTAGCTCTGTAGTAGCTTAGGTTTCTTATTAACTAACTCTTACATCTTAAATCAACTCGTTTCTATTAATTTGTTTATCACCATGAGGCTGTGGTCTACCAGTAAGTTTCTGGGGCATCTGTATCCTTCGGCAGCTACATGGCATCTCTCCTTTTGATTCTGCCTACTCTCTCTATACATCTCTTCCAGTCTGGCTATATTCTGCCCTGCTATAGGCCAAAGTAGTTTCTTTGTTAACCCAATTGTAATAAAACATATTCATAGCATACAGAAGGGAATCCCACATCATATGTATGCATGTATATATTCCCAAATATTTAAGTACAATATTCTCAGTCTGTATGAGTGTTACTTGTATGTATGTTTTCAGGACTGACCATTTAGCACACCAGTAAGCAATTGGTGTGCTCCTCCCTGGGGAAGATGATTCCTTAGTTGTCTCTAGTTCTTTGTGTAGGGTTGAGCATTCGTACCCCCTTCCATCTAGGTTAGCATGCCATTGCTGGTGTCCTTGCTCATCTAATGTTTAGGCAGTCATGTTAGTGAGACTTTTTGAGTATAGCTTCTGACATTCTCAGAAAACAGTTTCACAGTAAACTCCCTTTTATGGAACTCTGAATCAGTTTATGAATACTATTAAGTTGAATATTTTGGAGCTATGTCTCAGTGTTCCAGCACTTGCCTAGTGTGTTCGAATACTGGGGTTATCACTCAGAACTGAGAAAAGAATATGCTCCCAATTTAGGTAATACGTTCTACCACTCCCAACTCACTCTGTCACTTTCCTTACCCTGCTTTGTTTCGTTTCATAATAGCAGCCTCTAAAGGGATATATTACTGATATTGACTTATTAATTTTCTTTCTTAGAAGCGTGTAGTAAGAACAAGGATCTTGCTTCAGGGCTAATATCCCAAATGCCTGGCACATACTAAGTGCTTAAGAAATACTTTGTTAATGAATGTGATTGAAATTACACTATTTTCCTATTTTTGGTGTGGTTTTGTATATATAGAGTATTGCTAGAAAAAGAGGAATGGTTTGAAAGTGATAGGATTTTTTGTTTTTTGTTTTTAGTTTTGAAAGACCTTGAGGAAGTTTAATAAGATTAATATTACATGGTGGAGTTAGGATCTGGGTAAGTATTGATGTCAAAGAAAAAAAATACTACATTCAGAAATGGTAGCTATCAAAGGCCATAGGAATGTATTAGCCTTTCTTTTAAATCCACAGTAATTTTCATTGTAGTAACACAGAGAAATAATCTAGATCCAAGAAAATCTCAAGTATGGTGAATCATTAGCCATTAACAAAACTTCTCTAAGCTATTAAAGTGGTATGACAAATAATTCTGAAATTCTTTCCTTTTCCTTCACCTCATAGCAATTATTTTAATGGGTTCACAGGAGTTTTTTTTTTCAATAGCAGAAAAAAAACTGTCTATTTGGTGTAAAAATGATCAGGAGGAAAACTGAACACAATATATTTCATAATTAATTCTGTCTCCTGCCTCTCTCCCTCTCCCTCCCCCCCCTCTCTCTCTCACACACACACCTAGAACATCTCTTTGTAATGTTTCCCTTGCATGATACTTTAGTTGTCTAAAAGTAATTTTAGTCTTTATTGAGTTTCTCTAAATAATGAGATTCCTGACATTTTGTTAAAAGTAATGATGAGTAGATGCTTCTCAGGACTAGATTGCAGCCATAAGAAGGATCTGGTGGGGTATCTAGAAATATAAAATTTCTAGAAAGAGTGAGTTGGGAGTGGTAGAACATATTACCTAAGTTGGGAGCATATTCTTTTCTCAGTTCTGAGTGATAACCCCAGTATTTGAACACACTAGGCAAGTGTTGTAACACTGAGACATATCTTCAACTATATTCAACTTACTAGCATTCATAAACTGATTGAAGCAGAAGGAAATCAAGAGTCCTGTCTACACAGCCCCCCAATGTTTACTAACAGCCCTTGCATGAGTAATGATTTTGATGGTTGAGGGGGGAAAAGCAGAAAACAAACAAAAACAACAAAAGAAGCGAAGCATTGCTTCATTCTCTCTTCCCTTCCCTCTCCTTCATACTGTCATTTGTTTTGGCAAGTGAGTCTTAGCCTTGAAATCTGGATCTCAAAGAAGCTGCTTACTGGGGTGGACTATGAGCATAGGATGGACATAGAACCTGCAAGCATTTGAATCTGGAACTTCCCAGCTTCCAGAGCTATGAAAAATAAAGTTCTATTTGTTTATGAATTACTCAGTTTATAGTGCTTTCTTACAAAGTACCCTGACTGTCTGAAAGATCCCCCAAATTAATATACAGGTTCAATGTGATCGCAGTCAAAATTACTGTGAGTGTTTTGCTGGAAACTGATTCCAAAGATTTTTATGAGCATGCAAAGATCTGGTTATCTGGAATAATTGTGAAAAGAGGAGCAATGATGAAGAACTTGGATTTTAATTTTTTAAGATTACATGTTATTTACTCTGTATGTGTATATGGACACACCACAGCATGCTTGTGGAAGTTCAGGGGACAACTTTTAGTAGCTGAAACCCACTGTGTGGGTCTCAGGGATTGAATTCGGGTCCTCAGACTTAGTAGCTGGCACTGTTTGCATTGTGACAACTGTTACCCTAATTTTAAGATATAT